>NC_092814.1:294768990-295031490 GCF_023375885.2 Dermacentor andersoni
GGCGGAGGTGTTTGTTACATATGAACACCACCAACGGTGTTCATTGAACGTTTACCACGTGTCAAACCACCGCACCTCCTATCCAGACGTCAATGCGGCGTGAACAACGACTAGGCGCGCTCACCGCCCCCCCCCCCCCCCCATTACCTATATATAAAAACCTGAGAAAAGGATGAAAAGGAGGGAACCACGACAACAAATTAATAGGCGCAGTAAGACTGAAAGGCGGGCTAGTTGGTTTAACTTCATTGTGGAAAGTTTTGCGCACACTAAACGAAGACAACAGGAAAAGGACACAAAGACCAGCGCAGTTTGCGCACCTGAACTAAGACAACAAGAAAAGGACACAAAGACCAGCGCAGTTTGCGCTGGTCTTTGTGTCCTTCTCTGTCTTCGTTCAGTGTGCGCAAAACTTTGCACAATGATAGGCGCAGTTAATTAGACGAGTCAAATCACCCCCACCCCTCCCCCACCTATCGACACTTATTCACCCGTCAAGACAGCGTGTTAACAGAACTGCTTGTTGGCCTAGTTGGTGCTTGCTAAAAGACACGTTTTTTAAAAGACAGTGTGTTAACCGGCTGTTGCAGGGTTCCACGAAGGCCTTCAGCCCGCCCTTCACCTGGCAGCCGGAGCGAAGAAGAAAGGGGGCGGGGGGGGGGGGGGCAACGACGAACGAACTAGGTGTCGCCGGTTGATTTCTTTCCACAGATTCCAAACCAGTTTCTTCGGAGGCGGAGTTACTGCGGGTTACGGTGAGCACGGGCGTGGTATTGCAACGGAATTGACGATGGTGATTTGCTGCTGGACAGTCTTCAGATTCCCTAGTCGACTAGCCTAGGGAAAACGACGGTATTAAAAGCAGATACTTTTTTTAGAGTGAGGACAGAGGGTCCTGATGTGAGCCGAGACGTTTAACTATCTCCTGCATGGAGTGGACTTCCGTACTGGGGCCGTGTAACTAAGCTAAATAAACCCTTTTTCCTTCATTTTCTACAACCTGACATAGTAGTCGATGGGCTTGGGGAATTCCAGGCTCTGAACGCCACCCTAGCTGCAATAGCGGTTGTGTGCTCTTCGAAAACGCCAGCTAGGGCGGCAGCTCGAAGATATGAGAGCCTGTACATGGTGAAAAGAGGTGCGAGAAAGCGTCTGATAACTTCTGATCGTAGTAATTGACTTAATGAGATCAGAGAACCGCACGAGTCCGCCAGTTATATATATATATACACACGCCGAACTCCTTTCCTTCCTACTGAGCATTGCTCTGCGTAGCCCGGCGATATGCTCGGCCGGAGATGGACGCCTTCAGACCGTTTCCTATAGTTTACATGCAATTAAAGACAAACGAATGGTTAAAGCGCACGACTTGAAGCCCGATAACTGCTGGTTCGGTTCCTCACACCACCGCGTGATTTGTAAAAAAGAAAGGAAAAAATTTACGAAAATCGGTGGACATTCATGCGAGCGCACATACTGTGGACACATTCAGCCCCATTACATAGATGATAACTGCAGTTTGCTGGTGAAAAAAAGAAAAGGAGAGAGAAAAAAATAAAGTTCAAATTGCTGGCGTCCTGAAAATCGAGTGCTCTGCAGAAAAATGCGCGCTCGTGTTCGCGACTTGGTTCCGCTCCTCTTGCATCGTTGCGCAATTCACATGCCGCCGCAAAGCGCAGCTGGCTGGCCGACGACGAGCCGTCCTGATTTCGCAAGTAGGGGCGACAACAGTCACCGCCGCTTTTCGGCAAGCCGGTTGCTTTTTCGCTCGCTCGGATGTTCGCATTACCCAACGGAGCGGTGACAGCGCTCGTGCACAAGCGTGCGTGTTCTTGACCGCTGCTTTGTATGGCGAGGCAATCACGAAATCGGTGGGAAAGACAGTGAAGAAGCCGCGGGCATTGTATTTACATGTCCATGCAACTTGCTTACTTCGCACGCACATGGTCTTCAGTCGCGCACGCATTTAAAACGCGCCGCTGTAGGATGAAAGGACTGAGAAAAGTAAGAATCGCTGCTTTGGACGATGTGCCAACAGCAACGCCTAGCTCTTAGATGAGTGTGTGGCTCCGATGCTGTAGACGCTGCTCGTGAAAACCTTGTGACTCGTGCGGGCGGACACGGAGGAACGCTAGGACCTGCGAGAAATGGTATGCCTTCATTCTCCGGCAGTTGCTGTCGTGACCAGATGGCGCTGCGACTTTTTCAATATGACACCTGCGTCGCCGACACCGGTCTCTAGGGCTGAGAAGGAAATCGTGTCGTGACAGCGCGCACTGTTCACTCCTCGTCCGCTTATTACGCGTCGAGCCTCTGCCAGTCCAATTCCCTTGCAAGCTTCGAGCTTTAAACTTTGGGGTTTTACCTGCCAAAACCATGATCTGAATATGAGGTACGCCGTAGTGGGGGACTCCTGATTAATTTTGACTGCTAGGGTTTTGTCAACGTGCGCCCAATACACGTTACACTGCCGCGTTCGAACGCGACCGTGATCAGTCAGTGCATCTCGGTCAGCCGTGTACGTATTAACATTTGCCGATCTCGGGCTCTGTTGCTTCGCGATAAGCGAGCGGAAGTGTAATCGAGAATGCGAATCGCGCCGTGAAACACATGAACAGTGCAAACAAACGCGTGGGACGGGCACTTCGTGTTTTTAACGCGATTAGCATTATTCGGGATCTTCACCCAGTTTGCGGTATGTTTACCTGTTTGTCCGCGTCTGACCGTCTAACCGAAAGCTGCCGTGCTGAGAGAACTTGATTCGTAGCCAACCGTCGGACCAACTTGGGTCATTAAGTATCTGACATTGGCTACATGCCGCTCTTCAGTTAACCTCTTTGACGCCAGCATGCATGGTCCACCGGATACGTGCCACTGAGCACGTGCCGCTCTTCAATGAATCTCTTTGGCTCGGGTCACTGCTGCTGGCATCCGCAAGCAGCAGTTGGAGCTTGGAAAAAACAATTACTCGATATTAATACGCTTATAGCATTGCACATCATCCGATTCATCTGCTAGCCATAGCAGTAATATTCGAGATCGTGCACAGCTCTGCTAAGTGTACGTTGGTTAAATTGGCCACAGTCACAACTAAAATCGGGAGCTCGAAGAAGAAGGAAATGACTGTCCTATAGCTCTTGGTGGAATGAAGAATGCGCTCGTGATTATAGAAAGAGAAAAGCCGCTTGGAAAAAAATTACATAACCAGTGCCCGAAAAATTGGAGCGATTATAAATTTTTTCGAGCCAACTTTAAACATACAGTTTCAAAAGCCAAAGAAGAATACGACTGCAAGCATTTTGACCTCCTATCTAACAATAAAAATAAACGCGCTTTATTCAGTTTTCTCCGCAGTAGAAAAGTCCTTCGGCGTCCAATTAATACAGACTACATAGTCTTAAGTAGTAATGAAATGAAACAGTCACTAGAAGAAATCGCGAAGGGATTAGAAATTAGATTTTCGTCAGTTTTGACACATTGGTGCAGGTTACGAAGGACATCAGATGATTTTATAGAAATTACCATGTTAGAATTGGTTGAAATCGTGGAGCGACTGCCAGGCTCAGCTCTCAGAGCAGATGGGGTAACCTCTGCCATGATCGAAATTTTATTTAAGTAAGCTCCAGATGACCTTTTAGCTATTATAAATCACTCAATTAGATTTTCGTGGATTCCGTCTTCATGAAAAATTGATAAAATAATTCCAGTTCTTAAAAACCGTGGAGAAGGATATACAATAGATAACATTAGACCAATCGCGCTAACCTCGAATTTGGTGAAATTAATTGAAAGAATACTATATGCCCGTATGCTAAAATTTGTAGACACCAAGGACTTGCTTAATTCCTGCCAAATTGGATTCCGACGATCATGTTCTATTTGGCATGCTCGCTTGGGCTTAGAGAGTAGAATAAAATTAGCACGGCGCCAAAGACAGATAAATGCTATTGTGACACTAGACATCTCCAAAGCTTACGACAGTGTAGACTACGTAATTTTATTGGATATATTACGAAATCCAGAGTTTCCAAAAAATTAAATTATGGGGTTTTACGTGCCAAAACCACTTTCTGATTATGAAGCACGCCGTAGTGGAGGACTCCGGAAATTTTGACTACCTGGGTTTCTTTAACGTGCACCTAAATCTAAGTACACGGGTGTTTTCGCATTTCGCCCCCATCGCAATGCGGCCGCTGTGGCCGGGATTCTATCCCGCGACCTCGTGCTCAGCAGCCCAACACCATAGCCACTGAGAAACCACGGCGGGTAGAGTTTCCAAATGACCTTGTAAACTGGTAATGTGAATTTTTTTAAATGGGCGGGAATTTTACTGCTCTCTAAGAGACTTTTCTTCGAGCATACATAATCAATCACGAGGTGTTCCTCAAGGCGCTGTCATTTTTCCATTATTATTTAACGTTCTAATGAGTTCCATTCCTCGGTATCCAGATATACAAGCATATGTATACGCAGACGACATTGCTTTCTATGCATCAGACAGCGATAGTCACACCCTACATTATCGACTACAGAGCTATCTTTACGCCATAGAAAGCTGGTTAAACAAGATTCGCCTTTCACTTAATGTGAGAAAATGCTCAATATTGGTTTTCCCCCTTCACAATCCCGTTAATATATCGCTATCCTACCGCCTCGAGACTATACCTCAAGTGGAGTCAGTGAAGTACTTAGGTGTAGTCGATGACGGCTCCCTCAGTTGGCTTGGCCATATTTACCACATAGTTAAAAAAGGAATGAGAGCAGTTGGCATGCTACGTAAGCTATGCAACAGTCGGTCGGGGATGCAGAGAGACCCTCTACTAATGATTTATAAAATGTGCGTGCGGCCCATTTTAGAATTTGGATGTGTGCTCTTTTCTGGTTCGCCAGCTTATAATTTACGCCCCCTTGTTCTGATTGAGCGGGAAGCCCTGCGATTGTGCTGCGGATTACCGAAATTTGTGGCTAATAATGTATTACATCAAGAAGTCAGGTTTACCTCAACATTGTGCAGGGTTCGGTTGCTGACGGTGCAAACATTCTTAAATATGTACAAATTCCTTATTAGAAGATTGGAAAACATATTCATTTCCCAGCCTGCATCATTTTTTGGAGTACACTGGCCCCGGTTTCATACACCACAGGTGGTCTTTGTACAAACATTGATTAACCCCTTAAATGTACGTATTTGGGAGGTGCCACCTATTTGTGATGTGGGAAAGAGTCTACAAATAATCTATGATGACATCTACCCTAATAATGCAAAATTTATCTCTCGAAATATATTAAATGGGCTATTGCAAGAACATTTATTGAGTTTAGGTATAAATACGGTCATCGCAACAGACGCCTCGCAGTGTGGAGAAAAATTTGGAATTGGGATTTTCACTCCTGCTCTAGACTGGTCATTCTCAATTAGGATTCCGGGCTACTTGTACGCATTTCAGGCTGAATTTCTAGCTGTAGTATTAGCCTTACGTAAGCTAAATTCATCGATATCGACGGTAGTGATAATAACGGATTCTTTATCTTTGTGTACATCGCTCACAACAAATAGTGGTGCTAGCCTTTTACGTACACTTAATTTTCTAGTGCCTGACCACATAAATTTAATTAGATTACCTTGGGTACCTGGTCATAGGGGATTGTAGATAAACGAGATGGCTGACAGTCTCGCGAGAGCGGCCCTCAATGGACCTGTGCTATCATTATTTCCGGCATCAGCTTATCTAACTTCCACTAAATACAGGAGATATGAAATTGCTCTAGACTTTTTGAATCCAGCGATAGCAACTTTTTCAGAACATCGACACCTCCTATTCCCTTGACACAAAAATTCCTTTCATACCAGAAAAACTGAATTTTACCCGGTTATGCTGTCGAACACCGTTATTAAACTTTTATCGTCACAGGGCTGGTCTGGCACCCTCTGTGCCCATTCTGTGCAGTAGATAAAACCATCAATCATCTTTTCTTATTCTGCCGACGTTTTTCTGCTTTAAGGAAAAATATCTTAGAACCAACGTTCACGCAACTTGGTTTCAATTTCTCCATTTTAAATATCCTTTCTCTAGGAGCCTCCTCTCTTGGCAACTACCACAGGGATGTCTGCTCAGTCGTGGAGGAATTCATAGTTGTTTCAAGACGTTTTCCTTAAGTTCTTCAAACGTTATTTTTATCCGTTTCCACATGACACTTTAACCAGTTTTTGTACCACCAAAATCTTCCTAATACCATCCAAATCTTGGCCAATACCCCGCAGTGGGTACGCGCCATCGAAGAAGGAAATCCAATCCAATACGGTTAGCATAATACGCATTATCACATTCATCTGCTGTGCCACAGCAGTAATCTACAAGATTCCGCTCAGCTGCACTACTGTGTTTTCTGGCGCTGCTGTCCTTGGGTCGGCATAGTGTAATCATTGTGTGCCAGTGCTATTCCTTCTCGCGCTTTGTCAGTGATCTGAGCGGCACTCCGCCCATGTTATTACCGAGACCGGCTGGCTCTGAACTGTGGATGACAGAGGAATATAATTGAGCGGAATCCTCACATTATACCGGCCCTGCTGTCAATTGTGGAAAGCTTCAGCCCCAGGTGCCTACTGTACGCGAGCACGTCTGTCACGCCTACCTTTGGGGAAAGGATATGCAGCTTGCGAAATTGGGACAAAATTTACGCATCTTTACTTTGGCAAAAGCGGCTTGTCATTGGCCGCGGCTGCCATCGATAGCTTCGTTCGCTGTCAGATTGGACGAGTCGTGTTCGTACGAATTGCTTTAGCACACAAATTGTTTTGTACATACCGGTCCTGCTCCGACAGGGGGAGGGGGGGGGGGGAGGGGGGGTAGCGCGGAGGTTATTAAAGTACTCCCGCGCGTGGATTTTTATTCGTGAAAAGCCGTGTTTTTATGCATGTTATTTCTTCACGTTTTGCGATGACATCGACGTTCTGACGCTGTCAAGAACCGCGTTATGTTTCACACGCAATCGCGGGTGGCATGTTACACAGTAAATGTAAAAGGTGAAGACGTGCGGGCGTCCTGCCTGCCTTCTCGAATATATCCACCTCGAAAGCCTCTAGGAGCGTTAACCTTTCGTGTAATGTACTTTAACCGTACAACGATAATCGTTATCAGTCACATGTGCACCTCCTTTAACGTTTAATACTATGCGTTCTTTCCTCAGCGACGCCTGCATCGTTGTCCAATAACATGCATGTTCTACATGTTATTGATAGGAAGCGTGATTTACAATTTTTAGGCGTGTTCGAATAGTGATAAGTTCTGGATCGAATGCCACTATTTGTGAAAAACGACCTTCGAATCGTGATAGAAAATCATGATTCAAATATCGAATAGAACATGAAATACTTTCTCATTTCAAAACAAAGTGAAATATAAAGTTTGAGGAGCCTTGTAGTCTGGTAAAAGAGGGGTTTATTTTTTGTTATTTGTCCAGCTCACAACTCGACGTTCGGTCAGCTGAGAAGCTTGTGGATGATAAACAACTTTCACATACCTTGTGACAATGATCGGTAACGGTCTAAACGATAGAACTACACCTCAGCATATGCACACAGAGTTGTGTTGGTTGAAGGAGCCATGCGCAATACTACAGCACTGCAAGTCGGATTAAAGAGATGCAACCGACATGAGACTGGTCGCATAAAAAAAAAAAAGTGCATTCCTTAAATCGAGACAGCGAATCGCCGATAGACTAGGCGCTCTTGTGCAAAATGCGGCTGCGCCACGCGCTCACTGATGCGTCCGTACCTCTGTGCAGCACTCGGGGCTGTACTGCATGAAGCAGAGCAAATTCAGAAAAGTCGGCGCTTACGTCGGCCTTTCTTCGCCGCGGCTCGAGTAAGCGCTGTTGTCATGCTGTTATCCCTTACGTTTGAATAGAAACGTATGTTAGACAGTTTCGTATAGTGACCTCTCGAATTGGATACGAATCTGCAAAGAAGGGTTTCGTACTCGAATTATTAGGCGCATGCGAGTAGGGATTTTTTTAGACCGAATCGAATACGAATCAAATTTCTCAAATAGTTTCCGAGTACTGAACAGCCGTTATTACAATTAATGTAAAACGATGTCCGTATCCTAGTATTTTTATGGTTAGCAAGTTTCTGCCATTGGATATTACATTACGAAGCATTGTTTATTAAAAGCGCGAATGGTGCATTTTGAGAAACGCGTAGTTTTTTTCGCATGCACAGGAAAGCGCGAGTGATATAGCCTCTAAAATATGGCTACCTAGGCGACGTAGCCTACTCTACTGCACGAGTTCTCACGTTTTATGTCTATATTATGTCAGCGGGAGTGAAAACGCACCGTACTTTTGGCTCCAATTTTATGTTTAATTTGGTGCATTTGATGTTTTGAAATATTCGAAAAGTATTCGCATTTACGAATGGAGACTATTCGATTCGAAGACCGAATTGAATAGGACACTGTTCGATCCGTTATTGGAAAGTTTCAAGTATTCGCACATCCCTATGAATTATCGAATATTCGCGCAGCCTGAAAATTGTCACTGCATCTGAAAAAAGTGTGCCTCAAAGGCATAGCTTCTTAAAAGTACAAGTTTACTAAGACGTACACAATTCCTTCACCTGATTGAATTAAAATGTGACTATAGGAAGCAAGGGTGTTTATAAGTAGGAATGTGCGATTATTAGAAACGTTGAATAAGAATCGAATAGTCCCTGCTTTTTTTTCGATTACTATTCGATTCGAGAACTCACTATTCGAAATTCTCAAATAATTGTTTCTTTAGAATATGTGAAGGATAAAAAACACTTATTCGAGTATCGAGGGACGCACAACGATGGATGTGAGGACTGTTCCGAATGACCTTGATGCAGTATGACTGGTGTTGTGGTGCAGGGACACCAGTTTCTGAGGGAACGTATGGGGCAGATAACTCCTGCGTAATAATTCCTAGTCACTCAATTGAATGGCTCACTTGTAGGCAGCCTGTATGGGAATTTGTTGCGATTTAATAGTTAGCCTGTCTCACCATGTTTGCGACCCTTTAAACAATGATACTTCATTCATACAATCATATTGCATATCACACTTCTCTCCTTCAGCAAAGACAACACTGTGCCTGCATCTGGTGGCATGCTGTTTCCTTGCTTCATTCCTGTCATTGTCATGGTGCTCCATATAATTGAGAGCAGTTGTTTATCGTTTGCAAGCTTCTCAGTTTTCCGGATTTGTATTCGTCAACTGTTTTACATGCATGTGCAAATGTATATAAGCCTGATTTCCTTCTTTTCTTTTACCAACCGGACTGCGCGTAACATTTCATATTTCATGTCGCTTTAGAAATGAGAAAAAAAATCGATATCCGATTTGATATTCGGTGCTCGTGGTTTTCTTTTTTCTTTTTCGAATATTCGTATGTGATTCGACTCGGAAATTGCACTATTCAAACACCCCTATAAATGCTGACGTAAATGTGTCACTGCTAATGCGACTTGGCTATCAGAGAAAAGCTGGATGAAGCGGTAGTGCCTTACGCATTAATGTGTATAGAAGCCTGTGCATTGGTGGATTTATGATTGTAGGCGGCCCTCACAGAGGTAGCTTGGAGATGCAATAACAACCACGCACACGAAAAGCATAAAACGCTGTGTGCAGTCGGCCGATTATTGTATGATATGTACAAAGCTGTGTACACATGCGGGCAAGCATCCGACGAAGACGCCCAGTCGTCCATCTTCGCACGACTGCTCGGATCTGAGGAAAGGGAAGAAAAGACGACGAAAGACTCTGGTACAAAATTCTAACGCTATATACTGCACATATATGTGCAAAAGCGCAAAATGATACTGCGTTCAGGAGTTGAAAGCCAGCATCTGTATCGTGAGCTTTACTTTGTCTCGTATTTTGCTCTGTCATTGCAATGTTGAGTTCGTGAGCTTTTTTTTGCACATCCCTTTCGCGGGACGTGGCTGAAATATCTATTAGTATAGCAGAAAAAAAATATTAGCTATGACTCTGAGCGCGGTTGATGAGTGAGACGCAGATAACTGCTTCATGGCCTGAACGCCTATGAAATGACACAGGAATGAAAAGACGGTGCGAGCGCTGCGCGAACCACGCGCAAGTGCGGAGCAAGCATGCATGTAGGATGCCTTGAATATTTGCATTTCTATATGCACCGCACAAGGAGCCATACTTTTGCCAGACACACTGTCAGAAAAGTGTGTTCGAAAACAACTCCCTCGAGATACCCTATAGAAGTGTTGCAAGTGTGTTTTGCTATCCTTCATACCTTACCGAAAACATTTGCTAAAACGTATGATTCGATTTTTTTTTAACCTGAGCGATTATCTTTCGTTGCACACCTGGGAGTCGTGTACCGCCCATGCGTGAGATATTTTTTCGACCCTATATAGCGTGTCCTCTGTCGGCCTCTGTACGACAGTCGGTGTACCAACCTCAGAAAACTCGCAATTTGTCAGTTGAAACTGGGGCTGACTCCCATCTGCCTATGCCACCTGCGCGTATACTCTTTTTGGGCGCGGCCCCTTCTTTCATGCTAGTTGTATATACTATAACATGCTTTCATGATGGAGGGATTTAAATTTAGCGCGAAGCGAGTGATCACAGCGCAAAGACACGGGTGACGAAAGCCTCGACTCTGTGCTTACGTCGGGATCGTTCACTAGGGGTTAAATACCATGTATTCCATCGCTGCACCAACAAGTCGAGCTAGAGGTTATTTGGCGATCTCATAGTGCGTGCAGGAGACACTAAAGACGCCGTTGGCATTTACGTGTGCAGCCGCCTGCTCAGTCGAGGAGCTTGATGAGAAGCAGTATGAGCTTGAGCCGGCCGTGCGGTGCATACTGGCCGTCGACGTTGAATTCGGTGGCCTGGTTCGCCAGCGCCGGCACACTGGGGAAGACGCATTCGAAGGCTTCCAGCTCTTGCCGCGCCTCTTCCTGGTCCCGCGGGAATGCCACCGCGATGGTGTTGGTTGTCGAGCCGAAATTCTCGCTCAGGCTGCGCATGAACGGCATCAGCCGGCTGCTCGGCATTGTGTTGAAGATCGCCGCCGACGTCACCTGTAGGACACCCCCCGAGAAGTCAATTCGTTTCAGCTCAGGAAATAAACTATGTGCAGCGCGCGGCAGACGCACGCACAACCTTCGAGTTCCCAACCCAATTTGACCACGTTTGCCGTGGCTCAATGCAGCGTTGTAGGCTACGGGGGACGACGCCGCCGTTTAGTCAAGGGCTGCGGATTAATTTTTGCCGTCTGAGACTTTTTCTTTTAACGCGCACTCCATTCTAAGCGAACAAGCGCTGTTGCATTTCGCTGCCGTCAGAATGCGGCGCCCTCGTGCTCGGCGGCTGAACGCGAAAGTAGCCACCGCGCCGGGACAACCATGTTTCTGTTCAAAACATCAATAGTTTATGCATAGTCTATATAGTGAGCGAGCGCCTTTGCATGACGCTGCAGTGTCCTTCTTGCATACTTTGTCCCATCATTGATTTACATGGCAGCGCCAACATCGCGCAAATCGTAAAAGTAAGCTACGCGTAAAGAAACCTTCGATGCATGTTCGATGCATGGTCCAGGCGGACACGATTTCATATACGCAGTGACACTCGAACATTTGTGTGCAATCTGCGCGGCCCACGGCATACTTTTGAGACGTAATATGTCTGTTGATTATCTACCGCGTAATTCAGGGTGGTCTAACCGTCTATTCCAGTGTGTAGCATCGCAGGTAGCCAGAATTGCTTCATGGAGCAATATGTGCTTGGAGTTTACAGCTGGCGAGGCAAAACACGTTAACTGCTTTAATCGCCTTCGCACAGCGTGCGCTGCCTACATCCAGTATCCAAGCACTGTGCACAGATATAGTAGACGATCATCTCCATTTGATGCAGGTTGGTACGTTGTTTCATGATATACAAACGGTACAAAGTAGTGTGTTTAGATGCCATCTTAGCCGTTATTTGGCACATGATGCGTGTTGTCATAACATCAGTGCTTCGCAGCCTTGTGAAGCAGAAAGGTCATGCACGACAAGCACCTCGCAAAATGAGTATCCAGCTCTTATTGACTAGCCACTTGTTATTGTACTGGGCTCGTATGCTATACAGAGGAGGTCAAATGGCACAATACGCACGCTTATGCAAAACACTCGCTATAACATAGCAGGCCCAGAGCAAATACGCAGAACGCAACGAAAAACTTTACGGACTACTTTCGCCCTAAAGTACGCAGTGGCACGCTATCTTTTGAAGTTAGCATTGACGGCCTTTCGTAGTTTCCATAGCTACATCGTGACAACACTGCGGCGCAGAGGGCGCCCGCCTCGATGCAGATACTGCCATGCTACTTGATCTTCGTCGCGAGCACACATACAAAAAAGTAGATATCACACACTCACACTACGCAAATCGGTGTAAGCGATTCTCATAGTACGTCAAATCATCAGGTCGCGTCCGCTCCACCCGCCGCGATCTGATGACGTCATCGTTTGCGCTAACCAAGCGGCGCGCGTTACTACCTCTCTTCCAGCCTTCATCTACTCGGCGCCACTCCTCACCCTCTCCTGACCACCCGCACCATCCTCTCCACAGTCCGCTCGCCACAACCGACCACATCTAGTCCCCTTCAGACGCCACAAAGCTACAAAGCATCGCAGTAACTATAGCGAAGCAGTTAAATAACCTCCGCAGTAATGCAGTCCAACCTTAGCTTGTAAGACGGCGCCAGAGAACACGAACGGCAAATAGGGAGACATCAAGACGATAACAAGGCTTCTTGTGATAGTCGAGATGTCTCCCCATTTATTTTTCGTGCTCTGTGGCACCATGTGTAAGCCATGACGCTCTCACGTAGACTGGCACGTATACCCGATTGACACGTGCTGCTACCATTCCAGCGCATGCGCAGAGTTTTGTGTCTTTCTTTTTTCGCCTCAGTGCTTCCTTCAGTTGATAGTCGGCGTTCGTGTTGTGAACTTCTCTTGTGTCCGTGTCTACACGCCATACCCCTTTTTTGCATTATGAATTGGCTTTTACGTGGGCTCACCTACATTTAAAGACAAAGAATTAGCGATATTTTGTCGCAGCTTTTTATATATACGTTGCCTGCCTTGATACTGCTAGGCCATGGTGAAAAGTGTCAGCGCATTCGCGTATGAGTAATTTGATTTCTGTATATGATATGAAACCGTAGTATTTAATGACGTTGCAGTATCCATCCAGAAGTAAATGAGGACGTATAGTTAGCCTGCCTGAGGCCTATATCCTTAAAGTTAGTAGGGGAGAGATGAATGAAGCCGGCGATGGAGAATAGTAAAACGCGGACGGAGGATCGGTGGCGTAAAAATAGAGAACACGCAATGGAAAAAGAAAGAACATATTAGAGGAACAGGGGCGTAGCCAGGGGGGGGGGGGGGGGCTTATGGGGCTCCAGCCCCCCCCCCCGAAATTTTATTGTGCTGTCCATGCACCACCGGCCAAAGCGACCCCCGGCGCAGGAAATCATTCTCTATTTTGCCTAGAATGTGTTTTTCACGCTCGAAAAGCCATTTCACCGCGAAAATTAAGAACTCGGGCTGGATTTCGCGATACGCCCATGCACCGGGAGTCACATAACGCAAGCAGCCCCATCCGAGCACAATGTTTCAAGGGCGTTTTGATGGCGAACGGGCTCGCCGCGGAATCTACACTCTATCATGGCATCTACGGAGCGCGTGGATGTCAATTCCGAAACTTTATGGGTATAAAGTTCTCATAAACTTTTGATGTGAAAGGTTCATTTACATTTTCAAACGTGTGCTTTAGATTTTCAATTGCGGAACTTTGTAAGTTTAATTTTCCCATAAATATTTGACGCCAAAGGTGCATTAACTTTTCCAAAGTCGTACATCGGGCCATACAACGAGACAAGCCAAATCAACACACTATCAGACAAGTTGACAAAGCCCGCAGCGAGGCCCGATGAGACGAAGCGTTGTGGTGGTTCATTCGTGCCGTCATGTCACATAAAAAAATATCAAAATTTTTTTTTTCACCCACGCCAAAGCATCCAGTGAAGACACTAAAGCCAGCCAAGGTAACTACGTTCTTATTTATTTTTTCTACTTTGACTATTAATCGCGCGGACACATTGAGCCTCTTCAATTTCTTTTGTTCTCGCTTCCCTACCCGGGAGCTGTCAGAGCCAGCCAGAGCGCATGCGTTTTTCTCGTGTTGCCCCGACCACCGCGCGGCGCACTTCGCTGCGCGTTCGGTTTTCTCTGGCCGAGTGCATTTTCGCCTGGCAGAGTTTTGGACGCTTTCTAGCTAGCAGACGAGAAAAAGAAACAATGGTCGCTCGCCGCCATCACTGTGGGGACTCGACGGATTGCACCGCGTGTGCTTGAGCGCAACCTCTCGAGAAGGTCTTGTGTCGCCAGTGTAGGATACCGAGCAGTATGCGCATGGTTCTTGGTGGACCAAGCGTCTCGTGTTTTCTTCGATATTCCTTTAATAGCCACATTAGTTGCCCAAAGTAGGCATTCGATTGTGACCAACATACTTTCCTTTGCGTTTCTTTTTCATTACGGTTCCCCTGCCCCATAAATAGGAAAAAAACGTTGCGGCGCAGCGAATTGTCGCATGGTGAAAGTTCTATTTTGTTACGTCTTTGCGGAAAGTAATGGGCCATGGGACGCTTCAGCTGCCGGATACTCTTATTATATTATTGCTATAGCAATTATATGGAGACTCTAGGCGCATTCCTGCCGTCGCCGTCGCCCTCATGTTCCGCATAATGTCCAAGGGCGATAACAGCGTGACCGCGCGCCGCATGCTGTATGTGCGAGTGAAAGCGTAGGGGGGTGGGGGGTGGAATGGGTGAGCCGGCAATGGTGGCTCAGTCTTGTGTGCGCAAAGGAGAAAAGCGGGGAGCAAGCGCGCCGCCTTCCGTCGCGCGCGATACATCGGGGGGAGTGGATGGAATTGGGGCGGGATCTAGGATTCTGTGAATCTGTGATTGCGCAACATGTTTATTTGCCTTGTTTGACCCATTACATACCGTGACTTTTCTTAGATACGTAGATTTATTGGAGATTTATACGTATGTTTAGATATCTTGTTGCGGGGTTTTGTGTATACGTGCAGTGAACTTTGTTTCCAGTGGCAATTTTTTGCCCTTTATCAAGCTGTATCTTCGCATTTGTATATTCCATTGTATCTTCGCATTTCTAATGTACGAGGGCGAGTCAAATGAAAGTGAGCCTACCCACCCCGCGCAATTATGGTTCTGTTCATTATCTGCAAGGCCTGCGCGTGGCACGCAGACATCTCTCATTTACAAAAGTGACATGCAGGTGTGAGGGTAAATGTTCTTTAATGTGCTCATAAACTGGGTTGCACATGGTTGCGTGACATAATGGACACTCCAGAAGTTGAGCAGCGTGATGCCGTGAGGTTTTTCACAGCTGAAGGTGTTTCCCCAAAAGAAATTAGTCACCGTATGGCTGCCGTATACATTGAATATTGCATTTCATTGGCCACTGTGAAGCGTTAGAACAAACGGTTCAAAGAAGGACGTGAAAGTTGCAGGGCGATCCCAGACCGGGCCAAAGGTCGTGCAATCACCCCTAACAAAATTGCAAAGGTTGATGAGCTGATGACACATGAACGGAGGATAAGCATCGATGAACTGGCAGAGCGGGTGAACATCAGTCACGGCTCGGTTCACCGTCACCGTACACGCCATAATTCATGAACATCTCGGTTATCGGCTCTTGTGTGCGCAATGGATGCCCAAGATTTTGAACCACCGCCAGAATACGGAGAAGTTCGGCGCTGCCTTTACTCATCTGATCCGGTATCACAATAAGGGTGACGATTTCGTGTCTGCATGTGTGAACGGGGACGAACCATGGTGCCACTACTACAAGCCTGAAACACGACGGCAAAGCTTACAATAGAAAGATTCGAATTCACCACCCCCAAAGAAAGCAAAGGCCATCATTTCCACCGGAAAGGTGTTGTTGACTTTTATTTTTCAATCGTCAGGGGCCATTACTGAAAGAATTTGCTATATCTTGAGAGACTATCAATTGTTTCCGATATTGTGAAACGCCGGATCGGCTGCGTGTCGCAATCAAGAACAAACTACGTGAAAAATTGACGAATGGGGTCATCTTGTTCCACGACAAAGCCCGTCCCCACGTCGCTGATGTGGTTAATATAAAACTGGCGAAGTTCAAAAGGGAAACGCCGCAATATCCGCCATACAGCTCAGATCTGTCGCCTTGCGGCTTCCGCATTTTGGGGCAACCAAAAAAACAGCTCAAGGGAACCAGATTCGTCTCAGACGATGACGTGAAAGTCAGTTGCAGACGTTTTGAAGCAGCAACCCAAGGAGCTTTATGAGACGGTAATTACGCGACTCATTAGTCAATGGGGCAAATGTCTAAATGCTTATGGAGGCTACTTTTAAATAAAGGGGCCCGTTTGTCATATATTCGTATTGGCTCACTTTCATTTGACTCGCCCTCGTATATTCTGCAGAACTCCTGCTTTTTATACATGCTCTCTGCTGCGACTATAATTTCGGTGCAATTACTCATGGTACACGACTGGTGACAGCTGCTCCTGCGTAATACATTGGAACAAATGACAGCGTCATTGAGATTTTTCACTGGCCGTTCCATATGTACAAGAATGTAAACAAGGATCTTGAATGACAAAGTTTCATTACCATATTTGCCCTCAACTTGTTCATTTCATGGCCTTTACATTTTTCGTATCAGCGGCATGCACTGCTTAGCTGGTTTCGAACTGATATAGTTCTAAAGTTGGTGTGATATTTTCATTAGTTATTAAATAGACAAAAACATGAAAGCATTGATATCAGTTATCTTGGGCACAATTTTTGGCACATACGGGTATATTCCTTTATGAAAAAAATACACATCTTACTTGTTTTGACAGTGCGTAGCGTTCAACAATTCGGTTGTAGCATCTTTGGCAATGGCAATGCAGTTATTATTCATGTATTTGATCCCTCGACAAATTGTTTATGAGGCAGCTTTAGCTCGGGCCCAACTCCGACGCTGCCTATTCAAATACATGTAAAACGCAGAAACGCTTTTCTGAGATAACCTCTGGATTGCTTTTAATGAAATTTGTTGCATTTGAGAGCGAAAGTTAAATTCTAGTATCTGTTGGAAGCGGAATTTCGATATCGGGCCTGCATTTTGTTTAACATATTTTGAAAAATTCGAAAGTGCGAAAATATAAAGCACGACGTTTACAAACCAATAGCTCTGCATCAAGAGTAGATATCGGGGTTCTGTAAACGGCGTCTATTATAAGAGACAAAGCGGACAAATTAGGTATGTCAATTTGTATCTTACATGAATTGGTTACGTGGTGTACAAGGGTCCTGCAAGAGCCGTATTTCCATAATACTTAATTTTTTGAGACTCATATGTAACATACCAGTTTTGTGCGCTGTAGATGTACTATTATGTGCAATTCACAGAATTGTGACATCAATTTTCATTGCTGATTTACAGAATTGTAAACTTCATTGTTTCGTTTCCTGAAAATTTTCGATTTTTGCCACTTTCCAATAAAATATTGACGACCTAAATCGAAAATTCGAAACAAACAATCACTAGAATTTAGGGTTTTCTTTTAAATGCAATAAACCTCATCAAATTTGGTGCAGTGGCTGCCGAGAAAAACGAATTCTCCTTCTACATGTATTTAGATAGGAGCATCAGGCGGAGGCCGAGCTACAATGTGAGCCCCCCCCGAACGAAATTTCTGGTTACGCCACTGTAGAGGAATGATATACTTTTTTTTAAGAGTCGATGGTTTGTTTGCCCAAGCCATGGATTTTGGGCTCAAGAATAAATTTAGCAGAAAGGTAAAAAATCTGAGCTATAGGTGGTAATAACCATCACTCTATTTCAAAGGCCCACAACACCCTCATGACGCAGCAATTGCGTCGCGTTTTTTTTTTTACAGTAATTTCATCAGACCACAGCTACACTACTTCGATCAGTCGCAACTTGGGAAGGTATATACAACAGGCAAAACAGCACACTCCTCTTTTACTTCGTAAACAGCTGTCGCCAAGTGGGAACGTGTGGCCGTATTCACAAAATAATGAAATACGTTAAGAAAGTCTGCTCCGTTACACATACGATGTTGATGCCACTTAGACCCATAGTGGTCGGCACCCTGCGCGTCATTCCGCGGGCACAAACAGCTTCTGGTACACGCGTCTCCGTGTGATTGCAAAGTCCGGGTGGTCCTCGCTACCAACAACGGGGCGAACGAATCTGGTGGAAACCGCGCACCCGCTCGAAAGCCCGACACATGTGACAAATCACCTGCACGCTCCTGTGTGTGGCCTCCTCGGTGAAGCAGGAGGTGGACGAGTCCGCCTCCAGGCTGGCCTCGGTAACGTGCAGGGCCTGAAACATAAGCACTCCCGGCAGCACGTTGTGGAACACGGCGCCATTGCTGTCACCGCCAGGCGGGAGAAGGGGCCGAGGCCAGGTGAGCGGCGCCGTCACCGGTGGAGACCCTTCGTCGGGGGCCGGCGCGGGCAACGCCGGTGCGGCTGGCTCATCGTCGGGATGAAGTTGCGGCTCATTACTCTGGTTGGACGGGCTGGGCGAAGATGGCGTGCTCTATACATAGCGCGCACGAACAAACTCTGCCGGCCTTTCCATTAATTTTATTTCATATTGTCCGGCTAATCAATTGCCGATCCATTTCTTGTTCCGTTAGTTGTGCTACTTTCGACCTTAATACAGTGTCCCAACTAGCCCGACCGCAAACTCTCTTGAAGATCAACTGATTATCGTACATCCGATAACTATACGTGTACGAGCTACGAGGAAGGGCGTGGTATAGAGCCGTATGTTAATTTCGACACACGTGGTTGTGAAATGTGCATCGAAGTGGCAGCGCTCTGGGGGGGGGGGGGGGGGGGGGGGGGGCAGCGTTCTTGCGCTTCCCTTCCACGAGAATGCGGCAGCCGAGGCTGCGAGTCGGAACCGCGACCACATGCTCAGCAGTGCGAATTTATGGTGGGTGGGAGTGCGCAACGATTCTCGATCGTTATCGACAGCTAACTTCTCAACAGCTAGGCCGGTACAATGTAAGGATTCCTTTCGCTCGGTTCTATTCCTTTCCTTTCACCAACTTTCACGGCCAGCCGACCTTGGTGATAGCGTTGGCGGAATATCGCTAGGACCAATGACGAAAAGCGAAAAGGAATAGCGTTGACATAGAATCGTTACATTTACTGGTCCTGTTATGTGCAATGTGGCTTGTGCAGGGTTCCTTGGGTGGCTGTTCCTTGAATGAGCGAGTCGCACAAGCATTATTTCACGCAGAAATAACGGACACGTTCAAAGCGTTTTTGAGAAACCTGCGCGGGGCCAGTTCTTGACGCCACAAAGAGCAACGGGGGGTATCGCACCCGCACCGACTCATTCGCCGTATTTTTCGCGCTGGCTGAAACATTTGCTTTTTTTTTTCGACTGGCTGCGTCTTTTCAAGCATTCGCCGGCGTTGTTCAACGAGTGCGCACGGCACAAACAGCCACAGGTCTTGAGCCGCACCTGTCGGGAAACTGTGCCTTCTCGATCAATCCCCACACGGACGACGCCAACAATATTACTGCAGTGATTCCAGCAACAAGATCGAGTGTCTCGCAGACGCCCAGTTACAGAAACGAACAACAATTCATATCAGAGCCCCTTTACACTCGCTTGCACCGTAACTATAGCACTTCTTTAGCATGGTCTACGACGCCAAAAATCAATGTTTCATTCTTTCTCTCACTGGTGGCTTCTGGCTCAACTAGTCTTGTCCCATATATGCTTTTCCGGATGATCGCAGTAAATAAGGGCGGGTTTTCTGGCGCGAGGAAAACTATAGCCATCGTATGCCAAAAATAAGTCATAAATTTAAGCCCATGGTTCATACATGTCAAATATGAGCTGCAACTGGTACAACTGTCAAAATGAAGCGCAACATTGCAGCCGACCGCAGTGGCCGCATTCCAGTGGGGACGGAATGCAAAAAACGCTTTTTCCCTATGCTTTCCCTGACTTCATTGTCTGTTGGCTTCAAATGAATGTGGCTGAAAAAATTCGGGGCCCCTCGGGTCCTTTTCTTCTCGCTCAGTGCTTTGGGCATGCGCGTCAAAGAAACTCGTGAGGGTGGTCCAAAATTAAATCCGGAGCGCCTCCACCACACGACATCTCTCATAGCCCCTGTAGGACGTCAAATCTCATCAGTTTCATTAGGACGAAAATTTGGGCATGTCGGTTTGGTATCTTTAGATAAAAGGTGCGAAAACGACGACACACACAGAGCGCCACTTCCAACAAAATTTATTCCGTAAAAAAGAAAAAGAAAAGGGGGGGGGGTAACCAAGACAGACACGGTGCTGTCAAAGCGCGTTACTGCGCTGCCGGCAATTTCAGCATCGCAACTGCTCTGACCGGGACCACAGAAGCCCCGCAGCGACGAACTGCCCGTGGCGGAACAAGTGGACTCACTCACCCGGGGCTGCCCGGCGGCTTCTCTTCGCAGGACTCGTCGTACGTCGCCGGCGCGGGCAGAATCGTGTCGGCGTGGAAAAGAAACTCGCCGAAGATGCCTTCGTGCGTGCCGTCGTCGGATTCGTCGGCGGGTCGGACGAGTTCCAGTTTGAAGTAGATAATCACCGAGTCGGGAGGAAGCAGTCTGCGCAGGCACTGCGTCACTGCGAGGAAAGCCGAAGACGATAGAAAGGGGTGCGTCTTTCTCTGTGCAGATGTGCTCGTATTGCGCAGTGACCTTACAACGGAAACATTTACTATAGGGGGCAGGGGGCACATTCTGACGTTTTTGTGGCCTTCAGAATCGAATTTTCGTAAATGAAGATCTTCGGTCTATGTGCCGGGGGAAAAAAAGGAACAAAAAAGTGCGAGGTTTGGGAGGGGAGGGACACTGCTCCGTAGCTGGGGGATGATAATCGCAGATACCATAGCTATAGTCCTTGAGTTGGATTATTCAGAGAGGCGGGCATTACTTGCACGAGAAATTGAAAGACATATTAATCTAATTTAAAGATAACCAATTAAGTTCTTATTAGTTACTTTACAACACATATTGCAATTTACCAATTGCAGCCCGTGAGTTTGCAAGGCGTATCCACTTGAAATGAATTTCCAGAATGACACCAGTTTGGAAGTATGCGCCATAAAACTCGCCGTGAAAATGCACTGTTGTTCTCCTTACTTTTTTAAACAAGCGTGCTTTTATGCAATGAAGGTCAAAAGTAACTGGAACGTCCATGTATTTCGTCCCACACGTTGGAAAATAATATCTCGCAACTGGTGTCATAATGGAGATTCATTCTAAGTGGATACATCTTGCAAGCTCACTGGCTACAATTCGTAAATTGCAGTACGTGCCATAAAGTAATAACCCTAAAAGGTAATTAGTGAATTTTTGCTAATAATTAAAATATGTGTTTTGATTTCTTGTGCTAGTAATGCCTGCCTCTTCGAATGATCCAGCTCAAGGACAATTGTGCTATCTGCCACAGGCGATTTTTTTAAGATTCCGGAAAACTTAAAAATGGTCACCCCGTATATAAGTTGTAGTACAATAATAAAAAAAAAATGCGCGCGTTATAGAGGTTATCCTCATGAGAGGTATAGCCTTATGGCAGGCAGTATACTTCGACGTGGTACGCGTTAATTGTACACGCTTGCGGACCTAAAGTACATTGCTTCATCTCATATTATTAAAGAATGGGAACGATAGAAGAACAAAAGTATACATGAAACTACTTTCACCGGAAGGACAAGTCAACTGCTGCTTCACACCTCTTTTTTCCCACGTCTTCTTTCGCGCCGCTTGATCAGTATGGTATGTGCAATATTACATGCGACTGGCAGATAGTGCTTCGACGGGTATATCTGGATAGACACGGTATGCGATATCGGATGCTCTTGGTTTCAATAACCGAAAAATCATATATCGAGCATATATGGTTCCTCAATACTCAGAAACCAATCCCACTTCTATCGTTCAGATAGTACCTAGCTGCCGAACAAACCTTTGCGTTGAGACCCTGTCGCAAGTTCTCATGAAAGGTTGACGTGCTCTTCTGGTAGCAAATAAGTCCAGTGTGTGTTGTTACGAACGGCCTGCAAGGGTACCGACCTACAAACTTTTCCCAGCCAGCCACAGATGCGGGGGTGCGCGCGATATTCGGAGAACCAGACCTTGAACGCGCCCGGCCTGCTGCGGCGACTCGCTTTCTAAGAACGACAATACGCCGCGTCCCCAAGCGAGCGGCGCCGGGATGTCCAGACGCAGTCGGCGGACCAAGTGTTGTTAGTAGATTCGCCGTCATCGTCACGGTTTGTTTGAAGCGGTGGAACTCCTGGAAGAAAGTGTTTTGCGGCGCCGTCTCACAGGTCTTAGAAGCCGTCAGTCAACGGACAGACGCGGCGGCCACTGTCTGCGAAGTCAACACTAGGATGAAGAGGCGCCTGGTCGGGGAAAGACCCATGTCTGCGAAAACCCTCTCACCTTGGTGTGGTCAGTTCAACCTGTGCGGAAGTGAATGTGTACACCCTCCCCCTCAAAGGCAGGTCGGCTACGAAGACTTTGGACGCTCCGAATCGGTCGACGGTTGAACGGCCGTTTTCCCTCACCTAGGGATCTAGGGAGGACAGAGTGTTTATAAGCAGCCATGGCGCGGCTGCTGAGTGTGCATTCTCTCTCAGTCATGCTAGACTGATGAACTGTAACGTTCTCGTGTAGATAGTGTAAATAAATCCTATATTTATCGTTCTCGATGAGAACAAGTCTCTCCCTTCAACAACGTCCTCAGCGTGGATGAGTTGGACGACGGCATGGGCCAGCTACCATCTATTTCATGCCCGATCCCAACCATTACAACTGGCTGGCAGTGGTGAGTTGGACTTTGCGACGTGGTGCTGTGTCTGCGGTGAGTGTTTGGTTCTTGCTTTGACTCTCTAGGCTTATATTGTGGTTGTTCAGTTTAGAACAGTAGCGAAGCTGGATAGTTGATTGTAAGCTAGGTTGTGTTTACCTAAGTATGTGTAGCGAGCATGATCAGGGCAGAAAAGCAGCAATCATGGAGTTACGGGCACTACTGAGATACGAATTGTTGATTGTTGGTGAGGAACTGGGCCTAGAGGTACGCAAGGAAATGCTAAAATCGGGATTATTGCAGCTTATTTCCGAACAGGCCAGTGATGAGGACATTGAAATTGGATTAGAACTTCTTAGGAAAAGAGAGAAACGGGACAGAGAGAGAAGAACGGGACAGAGAGGAACGCGAGTTAACAAAAATGCCAATTGACCTTGAAAGAAAACGTTTGGAGTTGTCTCAAGGAAATGAAGGGGCTCTGGGACGATCAAGTAAGGCAGAGTCATACCGCATGGACAGGCTGTTAAAGCCATTTGAGGTCAGGAACGACATAGGTTTGTTCCTAGGAAATTTTGAAAGGACTTGGGAGAAGATGAACTTCGGTCCGAGTACTTGGGCACAGCGGTTACTGTCTATGTTGCCGTGTGAGGCTGCGGAAGTAATCGCCAGACTCAGTGCACAAGATGCATATGATTATGCAAAGGTTAAGGTTAGTGTTTTGAAGAAGTACCGCCTTTCAGCCGAAGCTTTTCGGCAAAGGTTTAGAAGTACAGGCAAGGAGGATAGCGAGGGATATGCGAGTTTGAATATAGCTTAAAGGCCAACTTAGTCGAGTGGTTAAAAAGCGCGGAAGCGTACGAGAGCAGAGACATCATTGCTGAATGCATCTGTCTAGAGCAGTTTTCCAAGAGCACCCCACAATCTGTGAAGCTGTGGGTGCAAGACAGAGGAAACGTAAACACTGTGGAAAGTGCGGCTGAATTAGCCGAAGAGTACGCAACGCGTAGAAAGCTGAACGCCGAGGACGGATATTGAGACGGTCGAAATGGACCACGGAAACAATTTCAGTTCGAAAAGGGTTCGCAGACTCGACGACCGGAGCCTGTAGACGTGGAGGAAAAGACCTCAGAAAAGAGCGAGGAGAAATCAAACGGGGGAACCGTACAAAAAGAGCAGAAAAAAAAGTTCGAATCTTTTAGACCGATACGCGGCTATAAGTGCCACAAACTCGGGCATATCGCTGTAAACTGCGGGTAGCCTAGCGTAGTTTTCTCCTACGTAGATGAAAAAGACGAGAATATGGAACTTTTAAGCCCATATCTTCACGACCTACAAGTTAATGGCAAGCCATGCTGGGTGCTATGAAACAGTGCCACCACCATGGCCATTGTCCATCAGTCTTACGTGACGGTAGATGACTTCACGGGAGAAGTAGCATGGATCGAACAGGTTGTTGAACACAGCGTGTGTCTGCCCATGGCCAAAGTCAAACACAGTGGACCGTTTGGGGAGCTAGTGACCGAGGCTGCAGTTTCCAAACTTTTGTCGCTGCAGTACCGTTATATTTTTTCGAATTGGTCGGATCAGTTACTGCGTGACAAATGGCTTAAACTGGGAGAGGGCGTAGTACAGGCGTTGACGCGAGGCCAAGCTCGTAAAATCGCGCCGCTTTCGGCTGAAAATGCAAAAGCTGCTCCAGCGGAAGTAGCAAAAGAGGTAACTATAGTAACCGAATCCTAGCTAGGCTCGAGGGACGAAAAACGGCTGAGGAAAACCTGCCAGCTGACCCGCTCAATGAGAGCGTATCACTAGGGTGTCAAAATTCACGCCTGCAGGAAGAGCCAGCTGACGCACTCGCAAGCGAAACAGGGTCGTTACTGTCATCGGCCTCAAAGAACTTTGATCAGCTCTTACGTGTGGATAAAGAGTCACTGGCAGCCGAGCAAAATAATGATGACAGCTTAGCTGAATTGCATCACACAGCTAAAGAAGGCATTGCTAGGCGCAACGTGACGATACAAGAGAGAGGAGGATTGTTGTATCGGCACTACAGAGGCCGAAAGGGAAGGATTCTAGATCAGTTAGGCGTACCTACTAAGTACAAGGAGGACCTTTTGAGTCTCTGTCATGGAAATGGGTGGTCTGGGCACCTAGGCATAAACAAATCGAAGGAAAGATTGCTTATGGAATACTACTGGCCTGGCTGTTTCAAAGACGTAGAAAACTTTGTAAGATCATGCGACGCCTGCCAGCGCTCGGGTAAACCATGAGAAACCTGGAAAACTCCACTAAATGTAGTGCCCTTAATATCAGAACCTTTCAGACGACTTCTGATAGACACAGTAGGGCCTCTACCAAAGACAAAGTCGAGTTACCAGTACTTGTCTACCATGCTGTGTCCGGGTACAAAGTTTCCAGAAGCAATCTCTATGAAAGAGCTCAGTTTCACCAAAGTAGTAGACGCGCTTTTGACAGTATTCGCACGAGTTTGGTTTCCAGCCGAAATTCAGGCGGATCAAGGGTCAGTATTGACCAGCGCACTGACTTTCACATTCTTACAAAAGTGCTGAGTAAAGTTGATACACAGTTCCGTCTATCACCCTCAGTCAAATAGTGTAGAGAAGTGCCATTCAGTGCTCAAGCGAGTTTTGAGTGCGCTATGTTGCGAGCACAAGGAGGACTGGGAGAATTGTTTTCCGGCCACTTTGTTTGCTTTGCGAACAGTTCCTCATGAGGCTACAGGGTTCTCGCCAGCAGAACTAGCGTATGGGAGGAACCTCCGTTCTCCACTGAGAATGTTAAGAGATATGTGGGAGGAAAAAGGAGAGAGTACAACAGTGGTAGAATACGTGCTAAATCTGCTGTAACGGCTAAGTGCAACCCAAGAACTAGTCGAAAAGAACATATGAGTAGCTCAAAAGAACGCCAAGTTCTATTACGACAAGAATGCGAGGCTTCGAATGTTTAACGCCGAAGACCAGGTAATGATCCTGAAACCTTCAAGAAAGAACCAGCTTGAAGTTCACTGGGACGGACCCGTTAAAGTGTTGCACAAACTTTCAGATACTAATTATGCTCTGAAATTGCCCGGTCGCAGGAAGGAGGTGAGAATATACCACTGCAATTTGATGAAGCCGTACATAGAGCGGAGCGGAGTTGTTAACTGTACCATCAAGGAGCAGGATGGCACTAGTACCAAGTTTAATGAGTATAAGGCGACCTCCAACTCTGAAATCAGCTTGGAAGAAGTGGTAAAACATTCGGTAAGCTCGCACGCTTTCAGACCCGAGCTGCTAGATGATGAGCTAAGAGGGCTGTTAAGGGAATATCTCGACAGATTCAGCGATCAGCCAGGTAGAACCGAACTAATAACGCATGAAATAGAGCTGACATCAACCGAACCCGTAAGATCAAAGCCTTACAGGGTGTCTCCAAGACAGAGAGAAATTATGGAGGCAGAGATACAGTGCATGCTAGAGTTGGGAGTTATTGAGCCCGCTGAGAGTGACTACACGTCACCGCTAATACTGGTAGAAACCCCTAACAAGGACCCTCGTCCGTGTGTTGACTACAGGAAATTAAATGCCATCACTAGGGATCACCTTTACCCGATACCCAACATTGAGGAACGAATCGAAAGAATTAGCGCTGCTAAATACATTTCAACTATACATCTCGTGCAGGGATACTGGCAAGTTCCCCCTTCAGAAAGTGCCAGCCAGTATGCCGTATTCATCTCACCTGTAGGCACTTTTCGCCCTCTCGCCCTCAGCTTCGGGCTGGAGAACGCGCCGTTTAGCTTCTCTAAGTTAATGGATATTGTCCTAAAAGACTTGCAGGAGTTCGCCTTGCCATATCTTGATGATGTAGCAATTTTTTTCGGACAGCTGGAAACAGCAGCCGTGAGAACACTTCGAACAGGTGTTCTCACGGTTGAGGGAAGCAGGCTTAACGACGAAAACTGAAAAGTGTAGGTTTGGCTGCTCGCAGGTTACTTATCTGGGCCATGTTGTCGGCCAGGGTACGAGACGGCCGGCCGAGCTGAAGATAGCTACGATTGGAGATTTTTACAGCCACGCACGAAAACAGACATTCGTTCCTTTTTGGGACTTGTGGGGTACTGTCAACGGTATATTCCTAATTACTCGCAAACAGCAAGTGCTTTAAGGGACGCCCTCCGAAAGGAAGCAACGAATAGCGTGCACTGGGATAAGGACAAAGAGGAAGCTTTCCAAGGTTTGAAAACGCAATTGGTTTCTCGTCCTGTTCTTCGCGCGCCAGACTACACAAAGGAATTCATAGTTCAGTGCGACGCAAGTGACAGGGGTATGGACGTGGTACTTAGGTCGGCGACGATAATGAGGAACATCCTATCCTCTATGCCAGCGGTAAACTAACTGTAAGGGAGGAAGCCTACAACGCTTCAGAGAAGGAATGCGCATGTTTAGTTTGGGCAACCCAGAAGTTGTCGTGTTTCTTGTACCGAGCGAGGTTCATCTTCGAGACCGACCACTGTCCTCTGACGTGGCTAAATCAAATGTCACACAAAAATGGCCGCTTGCTCCGATGGAGCCTCATTCTCCAAGAGTACAACTTCTCCGTTAGATATAAGAAGGGAAAGTTGCATAGCAATGCGGATGGCTAATTTGAATTCTGCGTTTAGGGATCTCGCCTAAATTTTGGAGTTGTTATTGTTAATTTTGTTAAGTCAAGAAGATGCCCTCTCATTTAGCAGGACTCCATCCATGATTTCTCAATTTGTCACCACGAAATTTCTTCAAAAATTTGGCATAGCGAAATGCAGCATTTGTTGTTTCTGCACTTATGTTTTCTTTGAAGCCTGGCGGATCTAAAGTGAGATCCAAGATACCTAATCTCGGCGCCAAGTCGTGTTGTCGGGTTCGCTTTGCAGTTGCCTGTCATTGTTGGATGTTTTGGGGCGGTGTCATTATTTCACAGCTGGTCGCGGCAAGCCAAGTAATCCCCCCCTTGCCACCAGCCATTCTCTTCCTGCCCAGCGGTTATCAGCACTGGCCAGTCGAGATTTTCCGGGCCATGGTGGAGCTGTTACGATCGGCCTGCAGGGCTACTGACCTGCAAAGCTTTCCCAGCCCGCTGCAGTTGTTTCGATCGACCTGCGGGAGTGGTCTCCTACGGAGAAGCGACCTTCGAACCCTTCCCGGCCCGCTGCGACAAGTCGTTTTGGGAAGCCAACAGTGCGCCTCCTCGGACAGCCCAAGAGCGCCAGCGAGGCTAGCCACGTTCGGAAGACCGAGTATTGTTAGTTACTTCGCCGTCGCCTACATGGTCTACTTGGAGCAAGAGAACTCCTGGAAAAGGGTATTTGGCGGCACTTTCTCACGGGCCCCAGAAATCTTCACAGTCAAATGGCAGACGTGGCGGCTAACTGCAGGGTCCGTTCTGGAATCAAGAGGCACCTGTTTGGGTCAAGCGTATCAACCCCTGTCTACTAGGACGCGCTCACCTCGTTGTGTTCAGTGAAACCAAAGTGCGGAAGTGAATGTGTGAACGCTTCCCCTCAAAGGCGGGTCGACTACGATGACTTTGGACGCTCCCTTTCGACGAAGGTTGAACGGCAGTTTTCCCTCACCTAGGGATCTAGGGAGGACAGAGGGTTTTTAAGCAGCCGCTTTGGGCTGTTCCGGTGTGCTTCACTTTTCAGTCTTGCTAGACTGATGAAATGTATCGCCTGTCTTCGCGCAAATACTGTACATAAACCCCGTATTTCTCGTTCTCGATGAGAACAAGTCCCTCCATTCAACAACTTCCTTAGCATGGATGAGTTGGACGACGGCATGGGCCAGCTACCACTTATTTCATGCCCGACCCCAACTTACAGCGCAGCTTCGAAAGCCATATCTGCTCCAGAGCTAAAATGAGCAGCGCGGAGTACGCATACAGGAGGAAGACAAACACGGCGCGCTTTCCCGATTCCTCGTCTCTGGTGTTGTTGTCATTTTCATTATTCAAAAAAGATGTGAGGTGTGCAGGCACGACACAAGAGTACAGAAGTGGACAGCACGAACGCTTGACCGGCGTACGTGTTGTCCACTTCTCTACTCCTGGGTCCTGTCTGCATGCCTCACATCTTTATTGCATAATGAATCCTTACCAACTAGCTCAGCTTTCTGCCGTTCTAAACGTTCTCATTTTATGCCAATTACACACTCCCCGAAGCTTCGACCCGTGGTTCAGAAAAAAAAATATTCTCCGGTGTTATACCGGTGTTGCAAGGGTGATTTCGACCGCGTCAAGCTCGACTGGGACCATGCAAACTCTTCGATCGCGATTGGTTCATTTGCACGAGCTCGCGGAAGGGACGCAGTCGCGATCGAAGAATTTGATCCCGATCGGGTTTGATCACGGTCGAAATTGCCTATGTGACACCGGCATAAGACTAGTGAAGAAAACGAATTTTCCTGGAACAAAGGCGAGCCGCGCAGCAGCGCTTGCTCGGTCACATGGCCTCCAGCGCTGCATGGGTGCGCGAGAAGATAAGACGACGGCGTGCTCCAAGTGGCACTAAGCCTTAGAGGATCAAGGTAAAATATTAGGAATACCGGTCTCTTTCCTTCCTCCATGCATCAAACCACCCTCCTTATCCTCACCATTGCATGCTTGCGCTCTCACAGATCACTTGACCGCCAACATACGACGCGCAGGGTGCTCATTCTCCTCGTACTTTCACTTTATTCGGGACATCACGGCGTCGGCGGAAAGGCGCCTGGAGTGTCGTTATAATTGCTATCATAATAACCTTATTGTTTTCAAGGGTTACTTATAGTTTTTGCCGAAACACAGGGTATATGACAAGCTATGCATGAATAGACTTGTTTCTAAACCAGTTGTTAAGTCTACTAAAGCATTTAGCTTTAAGCTAACACTCGACCATTCCATGCAATTCTCCGTCCCTTCATTCTATACAGTGGTGTTGAGGAAATTGCGAGCAGAAGCCATACGGCCGTGAGCATTTCTCACTGCCTCCTTCCGCCTTAATCACTGCCAAAGGCAAAGACGCCGAAGGGCTCTTGAAATTGCTCTTTCGCGGCTGGTTGTTATTTCGCATAAAAATTCACGTTTCGAAGCTGTGGAACAACTATTACACGGAAACTTAAGGTGTCCTGTGAATCATGCTCTTTCTTTAGCGATCAGCCGCATCATTCGGATAAGGCAAACTCGCCAAATGCGTGCCAAATAATTGTCAAATTAACTTTCTTTTGCGGAAATAATCGTACTTTCTTGCAAAATTATGGCAGTTACCTGACATAGACGTACCTCGTTGGTCCTCGACGAGGTTGGCGTGGTAAGAGAGAAAGATGAGGGTAGGTCGCATTCCGGCCATGCGCGCGATGTTTCGGAAGCGCGAAAACTTGGAACAGAAGATGTCAACGCAGACGTGAACGTTGCCCAGCACAGCCTCTGGGAGGGCCTGCTCCGCTTCCTGCGCATGCGTGGCAGACGCGCGTTGCTCTTCTGTTCGCAACGAAGAGCAGTCGCTCGCAGAAGCAGATCATGGGCCCTATAACGTAAAACCATTCCAATATGTTTTAATTCCAATCTTCTGACGTCAAATTTGCGTAACCGCCGACGCAAGCATCGGGTGGTCATCCGCAGGGTTGTCTGAACAGACCAATCAAACGCTCTCCTCATTCATAGGAGGTTTCTTTTGCTTGCTTGAAAACGAATAACATTGCCTACACTGATCGGCTTGTCTTATCTAATTGGCTGACAAGAGGTCAAGAGCACGCTCAAGCGGAGAGGGATTCGATGGGCCGAGCCACTGCAGTGAAAATCGATAACTGGATGATGGGGGTGGTGCCGGCGTCTGCAATTGGTCCGCTTTTCCTTACTTAGCTTGAGGTGTCTGGTCGAAATTCGCGGCGGCATGCAACGGAAGGTTAGGAATGCCGCTAAAACGGACCCTCAGCAAAGAAGAGTTGGCAGGCGAGATCGTAAACGTGCCGAAAGTGCTCGAAAACGTTACACGGCCACGCAAGAAGATTTATTGTACGAAAATAAACCCATGTTCTCCGGCAGGTGCCAGTAGTGGTGCCTGAGCGATCGGTGGCAGCCATCTTTTATTCCTTTCGGAACGGGGCAACCTCCGGCTATTCAGAATAAAATTCAGTTTTGTTCGGCATATTAATGCATCTTTAACGCGTACACGTCACTTTGACGCAGTGAGTTCTTGCGCTTTTGTGACGTCGCGTGACAGGCAGGTGAAGTGGGAGCAGCCCGAAAACTTTTTACAAATAGCCGAGGGCTAATGGCGAAAAGGCGTCGAATCAGAAATAACTGTTTTTCTTTTGTTTGGTCAAATCATGCATAATCAGCGTGTGCACATCATATCAGGTGGGGAGCTATCGTGGTTATCGTGACGTTGCGTGCGAGACAGGGGAAGTGGGGGTGGTTCAAAAAAGTTTTTGACCAATCGCGGAGGGCCGATTGCCGAAATGGAATAGAAAAGTTTGGAATAGTTTTACGTTATAGCGCCCTATATTGCTATAAAAGGCCATTGCGCAAAGCTGGCTTTAGGCCCTGTGGCGAGGTCTTTCCCGTGCTGCCGGCACCGCGAGAAACTTCGGATGGTGACAACCTCCAGAAAAAGTGAGAGAAACTACAGGGTGTTTCTTTCTTTCTCTTCCTTTTTTTTAGCAGCACCACATTTTAAAAATTGCCTGTGGCAGGTAGCACAATTCTAGCTCTTGATCTAGATAGCTAGATGAGGCGGTCATTACTTCTGCGAGAAATTAAAATACTGAATTGAATAATTAACATAATTACGCTAACTTTGTAATTAATTACTTTGCGGCACATATCTAAACCTAAAAATTGTAGCTAGTGAGCATACAAGGCATCTCAACTTAGAACGAATTCTCGGGACTACGCCAGTTTCGAGATAATAATTTTCAAGGTGCCCGACGAAAGTGCCCGACGAAATGCATTGGCGTTCCAGTTACTTTTGTGCTTCAATGCTTAAAACTGCATTTTCTTTAAAAAAGGTAAGTAGAACGACAGTGCATTTTTACAGCAAATTTGACGGTACACATCTCGAAACCCGTGCCATCCACAGAATTCGTGCTCAGTCGATAGATTTTGCATACGAACTAGCTACACTTAGCAGATTAAATATATGCCATAAAGTAATTAATTAAAACTCTAATCAGTGTAATCATGTTAATGATTAAATTAGGCATTATTATTTCTCGTAAAACTAATGGTCGCCTTATCGAGTAATTTAGAACAATGCTTAGAATTATGCTATCTGCCATAGGCAATTTTTAAAATTTTGTGAAGCTAAAAAACATCCTGTATTTCAGGGTTGCGTTGTTCGGATGCATGCCCCCGTCACACGCGCGCTTTCTATTGGGCTCGAGTCGATACAGATCGACCCTAATGCAGATTGGGCGCTGCCATACGTCATTCTCAAACACGCTTCACTTCGCACCTTCTGTATAGTCATTAGCCATGCGCTGTGCTTTGATCGCACTCGAAAAGTTGAGAAGACAGGCGCACTAACATAAAAAAGGCAAATTGTAAACTCTTTTCACCATCGAAACCTTACAGACGAGAAGCCAAAATTGCTACATTTTGAAGGAAAAACGGATAACTATTTGCAAATTATACAAATAATATACTTACAAAGAGCGTTAGACGTCAAGACAATGTTTCTTGTCATAAACGCCGTTTCGCCTTTCCACTTGCGGATAGCCGATCAACCGGCTTTTTTTTTCTTTCTTCAAAATATATCGATTCGCTTCGTTCGATTTCCCTAATTTAAATTACATATTTTGTTATTTTGTGAATAAAGAAGCAATAATTTGCTTCGGACCACATCGTTTTCCATATGCATATACGGTATACACTGCATACCGCGTTTGAACGAAGAGAGGAATAAAACTTTCTGCTTAGTCACCGCTTCCGGCTACCAACTATACCACCATCATTAAGCCCACTTGCAGCACGACGCCATGTGCCATCGATTTAGTTAGGCTTATGTTATGTCAGCCGACACCGTTCTGTGTTTGCAAATTTCGCATAATTTCATCGCTCCATCTAATTTGACTGCCAGTTCGCTACCTTTCGCACACATTTCGTTACTCTAATAGACCACCGGTTATCTATTCCGCATTACATGACCTACGTAAGTCCATTATACTTCGCCTTAATTTCAACTAGGGTAAGCTTCACGCGCTTGCTATAAAATCCATTACTGTAGTTTTCCTATCTCCTACCGCTACGCCTGTAATTTCGCCTATCACGAGAATATACATGAATAGAATGAAGAAAGTAAAAGTTTGTATATCATGGCATCATATTCGCTAAGTATGAAGCTATGCGAAAGCTTCAGATGTGTCAGTTTCAGTGTTATTTCCGCCGCAAAGGACACGTCTTCGTTGACGTCCAGACAAGTCAGGTTGCCTCGCATGCTTAAGAATAAATCTGGGGTTTTACGTGTCAAAATTATTATGGATGGATGGACGTTATGAGCGTCCCCTTTGAAACGGGGTGGTGGGTTGCACCACCAAGCTCTTGCTATTATACTGCCTAATTAATGTCCTACCTAGGTTAAACAATAAAAAAAACACACTATGAACTCCCACACGCAAATTTTCTGATTCCCTATTGCGAACTGTGCTTTTGTACGTCTCCGTTTTTTGTCGTTATATGACTATTAGGCACGCCTCCTAGTGGCGCTTTTTTAGAACAGCACAAAGTTGTCGATTGTGCGCAAGAGCATGTGGTACCTACGTTTAGCTTATCTGAATGCCTTCGAAACGAGCAAAAGACAACATGCAAGCGGTATCAACAGCTGATTTTACGAGAATGTGGGACACTCGTAAGAAACGCTCTCCGGTCCTTCTTGGTAGATAAACCATCAGCAGTGTGAAATACTATTTGCGGATGCAACTATTATGTGCTTTAGTAAGGGAAACAAGGTTTTCGACAAGTTGCTGGGTTCATGAAGCTCAACCTTCTTTATTTATTGTCTGCGAAAGTTTCGTATTTCTGCAAGGTTTATTGGTACAATCTTCTCAAGGTGTTTGGAGGAGGGGAAGTAGTATAAGAAACTTAAAACCAGCATCAATAAATACTGATATTTCCAAAGAGTCGATACCTGTTCAGAAGGGCCAAGAAATAACGTCTCTCGGCCCCAATAAGGGATTGCGGTATTTGAAGTCAGGCAATAAAAGTGATACAGAAGCTAGTAAGGAAGGCCGCAAAACTAAATACACAATAAGACAACTATCTCCCTAATCAAAACTAGCGCCCTACGTCGTCTAAAAGCACCGAGCTCCAGCTCCTTGTTTTTTTTTTTTCTGGAAATTGTGCACCTCTTCAACCGCGGAGGAATCCTGAAATCTGTGCCATCGAGGGTTTCTGAGCGCAAGTGCGACTCCCACCATCTCGATAGAACTTGGGCATTCGGTTTAGGGTAGGCGCAGTCGTTAAATAACTATCTAAAACAGGCTTACTTGACCGGTCGTAGCTGCAGGTAACAGGACAGATCCTTTTCGTTCGGTTAACCCTGTGCTTCCCTGTGCGTCTTTTTCGGTATTTGCGCCGAGAAGAAAATAGTTCTATATATAGTTCTATATATAGCTCTATATCGACTCCTCTATTTTCCCTGTCCTTTTACTCCCCTAGCCCCATTCACCCATTGTCGACTGCCGTTCAAGTGTCAGCAGCCTGCGCCAGACAGTTACAGTGCGGTCCGCCGTAATTTCCGTTCCTTCCCTTTCCTTATACCCCAATAAACAGTCGATTACCGCTACTAATACAGACAGAAATGTCGGCACACAATGTGACTGCCTTTCCGGCTCTACCGATGAGCGCAGTGGGTCGAAATGAAATCATCGACTTACCGACACGCAGCAGACAGAGACAGATATGAGCTTTTTTCGCAGCAGCGACAGAGCGATCGACTGCCACAACCGGTTCACCTCGGCACACGCGAACAGCTCGTCAGTGTCCAGGTACTCCAGCACGCTCTCCACCACGAAATCCTTGGTGGCGATGGGGCTAACGTCCATTGCGGGACGTCAAGCTCGGGCTGCAGCCGGCCTTTCGCACCGAATAGTTGGTGAGCCTGCTAGCGGAGGCTTTGTCAGCGGTGCGCGCGTGCCGACTTCGTGATGATGACAATAATGACCCCATGTAGAAACAGTGGCACATACCCACTGTGAGGGATGCGTCTCGCTCTTCATCGACACTATTGGTAAACACTCCAATTTTTCTCGCCCCACCCCCTTCCTTTTGTTTTTGTATTCTCTTTGCTTTTCATCGCCCATTCTTGGTAAATCTTTCTGCCTCACAACAGTTCAGCGTTCGCCTTGAGCAAGACACTTTTTTTTAAAGCTCAGTTCTTAGGCGCCCGTTCCTGTGGCGAGCATCGGCGTCGACTTCCTACCTCGTAACCGAGCGAAGGATCACAGAGAAAGATGAGAGCGAACGCGGAACACAGCGGGGGATGAAAAAAAAAGGATGAGAGCGAAGAGAGCGCGAGGAGGAAAGCGGAGGATGAGGGCATGGTGAAAGCGTAAGAAGAAAAGCGTATATATAGTGCCGCCTACGCGGGGCTTTGCGGTGACGATGACTGCGAGATGACGCCTGAGTAGCGCGCGTCTTCTGTATGGAAACAAAGCGCTGCATGGGCGGCGGTAGCGGAGGTCTGTCTGCGGCTGCTGTCCTCAATCAGCCTTTTGCGATGCATTGTGGCGCCATCGTGCGGTGTCCACGAGAAACAATTTGGCAGGCGCCGCTGCGCGCCTCCGACAGCCGCCCCACGCGAGACTCGCGACCAAAGAAGCAGCGTGTGATACAAGACCGAAACAACGTGTACGCGCCGTCATATTTTGTCATCGTCAGCTAGCCATCGAGCCCGCTGGTGAATGCTTTGTACCCGGAGGTTTCTTCAGCGTGACGAACGGCTGGAATAAGAGCTTCGGCAACGCTTTACAAGCTTCTCCTTGGCCTGAAATCATTGCACCTGTGACGTAAAGTGAATAAGTAATGAAACAGTACGAGTACGCACAAAAACGCATGACTCGAAAAGGGCATGAGGTGCAGTTTTTGGGGCGAATATCACGCCTCACCAGTGCATGTCTTGCTTTACGGTGTGCCATGTGCTAAGAGTATATACATACACAGGCAGTGAGGAGGCCAACAGAATGCCTAGTTGCATACGTTATTTACCCGCATAAAATTTGTGTACATCTACAAAAATACCAAAAAACGGTCAGAATGACCAAAATTGGTGATACACCCCCTGTTTGTGGGGCGCCTGCCTTCCTCTTAGAACGCGCCGCGGTACGAACGTAGCGGTCGACCGCCTTCTTTTTTTGAACTGGTGCGAGTACACAAACAGCGTCGGCACTTTCACGCAGTGACGACAAAGAACACAGTAGCAATACGGTGAATGACGAAACTAACTGTTATTAGCCGAACCTGTGCCCACAAAAACAGCCTACACTTAAAACACGATGATAGCGGCGAACACAGTCGGCGGTAGTCGAAATCTGATCAGCGGGTCAAGCGCGTCAGCTTTTATACATGAGCCATCAAACGTTCAAGAGTAATCGCTGGTGCCCGCGTGTCTTCCAGAAAGTTCTACACCATTCGCGTCGCGCATACATGCAAACAGATTACACAAGGTTTGGCGACGACAGACAGCGGATAGAACGATCGATAACATCAGAGAAACTTCCGATACATGCGGGCGCGTGCCGCGCTGAGAGATAACACTTGTTTGACGGTGAAAAGCGCCCACGCGAAAAAGATACACGCCAGTATGAAGTCCTGATGTCTGGGCGACAGCGAAGGCTCCCCTGAAATGTCACACACAGCAAGCAGCGCCACACGACTCCAGAAATGCCGCACAGGAAATTGAGCCTTAGTACATACCGTACTACATCCCGATTCGCTAAACGAAGATAAAAGCCTTCTGCAAGTAAATATTAATTTAGTTGGTGCCGACAAGAATGTCGAAACGACAGCTAGCAACGATTGCTAACTAACACTATACTTCCACAGTGCACGCTGTTTCCCACGTCAGCCCGGCAGTGCAGGTGAGCTTGGCTCCGACAGATAACTACGCCGACATCACGAGCGTTCGCTGAGCTTTTATAGAGCTGCAAGTATGCACGGTATGAAGTTGCGAAATGACGGCGTTCTAGCGACGGACGAACAGAGACGATAAAAAAAAGGACACTTCGCGTTTCACTCAACCGGTCGCGCGAACTCAGAGATCGTTTGTTTCCCTAGCTCAAACATACATTTGCGTCTTCGTCGAGATTATTCGTATGCCAATACATACCTGTCACAAAGTGCAGCCCTAATCCAGGCTTCGCGTTGCTGTCGATCGCGTTTTACCGACGGAAATCGGAAAATCCGCATTGCCCTGCTGGGATGCTAACGGCAGGCGCAACCGTAAACGAAACACGACATTGGCATCGCGCCCAATTTCGATGGCAATGTTCAAAAGGCGTTCCGTGCGCGCGGCAGCGAGAATGACAATGCTGACAAGTGAGTGAAAGAACTTTATTGGAGTTCCGGCGAGGACGCGAACTCGTCGTGCACCCGGTTAGTCCCACGTCGGTACTGGCAGGTCTAGCCCACAGGCCTGGTCACGGGCACACCGGACAGCCAGGATTTGCTTGTCTAGAGCGGGGCTACGCAAGCGCGAGTCCCACTCCTCCTTGCTAAATTTGGGGTATCTCGACCCGCACTCGCGGAGCATGTGTGCTAGAGTGAAAAAAAAATTAAGTTATGGGGTTTAACGTGCCAAAACCACTTTCTGATTATGGGAGTGGAGGAGTCCGGAAATTTAGACCACCTGGGGTTCTTTAACGTGCACCTAAATCTACGTACCACGGGTGTTCTCGCATTTCGCCCCCATCGAAATGCTGCCGCCGCGGCCGGGATTCGATCCCGCGGCCTCGTGCTCAGCAGCCCAACACCATAGTCACTGAGCAACCACGGCGGGTTGTGCTAGAGTGGAGGTCTGCCCGCTGGACGGGCAGGCGTCGTAGCGATATATGTCGGAGTAAACCGTGTAGAACGGCAAAACATAGATATGCGCCGGTCTGTAAGAGGTATAAAGCCCCAACCAGACGTACGCGTTGGAACGCGTCCGCACGCACCGCGCTCATGCACTCGACGTCACGTCGTGCCCGACGAAAGAAGGCGCGCACCTAAACGATGCACTACTTGCCGAGCGCCGGCGCGCATTTAGTCGCGGCGGCGCAGTGTTGCTAGGTTCCTGAATTGCAGCCCAGCCTTCGCTTAACGGTCACATTAGGCAGTTTGCTAAAGATGGCAATAAAACACAATAAGTTTTAACTTAAAATTTGTTTTATATTAAAAAAAAGATATTGCAGGACTCCTAGTGGTTCAGTCAGCGCAACTGCGACTTAATACCGAATATTGTGAACTCGGTGACGTACACCTGCAGCAGCGTCGGCATAGCATCACTCGCGTGCTATATGCTCTACGCGTGCTGGACGCTGTGTCAGGTCCCGAACTTCGGCGATGAACATTTCATTAGTGCAGTCGTTACGGCTGAAGACTTCAGTAGCTGCCACCATAAAATGCCAATACCCGCGCGGAACTCCGATCGCAACGCACGCAGCATGCCCGGGCTTGCCTGCACGCCGCGCGAAGAATCTTTGCGGAATTAATGTTGGTTCGCCGTTGTCACGTGAGGCGCGTCGGGCGCGTGACGCGGGCGGCAGCTTCCGGTGCAGGCGTAAAAAACCTAGCAGCGCAAGCGCGGTCTCCACGCCGCCGCGCGTTGACACGCGATGCAGCCTCCGCGCCTACTGCCGTACGCGCTCACAGACGCAGTGCGGCGCGTGCGGCCGCGTCCCTGCGCGTACGTCTGGTTGAGACTTGAAGCGGCTGGCGCCCTATTCCACTGACAAGTGCAGCGCCTGCCACGGCCGTACTCCACTCACTCGGAGAAGAGAGACGAGTCCGGCCGTGCGCCTGCCAAATTGCTTCGGTCCTCAGCCACTAGGGCGCTGCGCATGCGCAGTTCAGCGTCGGAAAAGGCGGATTGCGTCCACGCGTCACCCACGCGCTTCTTCTCGCGATCTCCCTATCAGCGAGGCATTGACGCCACACTTCGCTCCCGTTGCAACGTGCCGCATGGGACAGATTGTCTGCGCCAGCCAATATATCGCGAAATTAAATTACCTATACAGCTGCGCTCAAAGAGAGAGAGAGAGAGAGAGAGAGAGAGAGAGAGCAAATGATAAATGAAAGGCAGGGAGGTTAACCAGGACTGAGCCCGGTTGGCTTCCCTAGCTGCGCTCAAATTTCGCATTAGGGAGTATCGCAGTCGTCGGTGCATTTTTTATGTTAGTTTCCCCTTCAGCATGAAAACTTTACTTACGAAGCCCACTGACACGACATGACAAGAACTTTGAGTCCTGAGGGACTGAGATCTTGGGGAGCCAAAACCGAAGGCTCCCGAAGATCAAGTCGGTGGCTCCGCCCACGATGGGACCGGGAGATCAAGTCCCGCCGCAATGTCGTGGGCCCTCTGGACAGCCTGGAGTTGAATGTGGAGATTACTGCTCTTGAGAGATTCCTGCCATTGTTCTTTCGTGATGGGTGGAGAGGCGTTAAGGGCTGGGCACAGCCAGAGCATGTGGTTAAAAGAGCATGAGTCATGACCACATTTGGGGCATGACTGGGAGTGTTCAGGATCTATCTTGTTAAGGGATCGAGGAGTAGGATACGAACGGGTTTGCAGGAGTCTTAGTGTGGTAGCCTGAGGTTTGTTCAATTTGGGGTGAGGGGGTGGAAATGTCCTCCTGCCTAGTCGATAATGGGAAAGAATTTCGTGGAAAATACATAATAGATCTTTGTGGATGTTGACCTCGTTCCAAGCCTGGCTACCCGCGACAGCGCGGTGCGTGAAATCGCGTGCTCTCCGGTGGGCCTGCTCGTTAGGATTACATCCAAGCGGGTTAATTGAGCTATCTAGATGGGCTGGTAACCATGAGATTTGGTATCCTCCTTCGCTGCTCTCCCTAGTCCTTTGAAGTGCTTTAATCACAATACTGTTCGCCTGTTCAGATATGATAGCGGACGAGAAGGATCTAACCGCCGTGCGCGAGTCCGAGAAGACGATAGCGCGAAGCCCACTGTCACAGGATTTATTTCCCTTCTTCAGAAAGCACATTATCATTGTGGGCATGCGCCATTGCCTCCAGAGTTATGGCAGGTTGACAAAAAAGAAAGGGGGGGGGGCGTAGATAAAGAAAGAAAACAATTTTCGCTTTTAAATTTTCCTCGTCCCCTATCCCCATCGCGTTAGAGCAGTGATGAGCAGTGAAAAACAGGCTCAGATGCGGGAGCGAAATGGCCATGTGGTTTTCCGTTGGTGGCCCCACTCGAGAGGTGAAAAAATTTTGAAGCCGTCCTGGCCTGAAGCTCTCGGGCCACGGTCTTGTCATTCGGTGCACTTCAGTTGGGTGCCAACCAAGGGGTCGTTCTATTTGCTTGCTCTCCGCACGTTCATTCGTGCGTTCAGAAAATTGGGCTGCTTTGAGTGCCGCTCGTGGTGCGCTTTCTCGTTTGGTTCTTGTACTATGAGATTGTGTTTTACTCTGGTTGTGCGACCTAAATTTGTTTCTTTCTTTCCGTCATTTCTTTCTTTAAAGGTGTTATAAGCTTCTTCCGCGTGACCAGTCGCCCTCGTGGGTATGTGGCGCGTGTTGACGCCATAACTCCCACACACCCCAGTCCAGCTGAAAAAGGTAACATAGTTCGAAGTGGGCACACAAAAGTGACGGTACTATCGTTCTAAATTTGTGTTTGTTATGTAGTGTTGCCCTATATAACATTGCGTCTGTCTGTCTGTCTGTCTGTCTGTCTGTCTGTCTGTCTGTCTGTCTGTCTGTCTGTCTGTCTGTCTGTCTGTCTGTCTGTCTGTCTATCTATCTATCTATCTATCTATCTATCTATCTATCTATCTATCTATCTATCTATCTATCTATCTATCTATCTATCTATCTATCTATCTATCTATCTATCTATCTATCTATCTATCTATCTATCTATCTATCTATCTAATCAGCCGATACTCGGAGTACTTGTGTCCTAAAAAAAAAAAAAGAAAGATATATATCTTCAAATATGTATGGCCTCACATGTGCAGGTCATAAATACCAGGTTCTCTAGCCGAGTGCCATCCATGCGGTATAACCGAGCTCAGATTGGTCCACCTTGACTGATCAAATAGGGCACGACTGTAGGTTAAATGAGGCGTACAACTCCTGCGGGACCCGCCGTGGTTGCTCAGTGGTTATGGTGTTAGACTGCTGAGCACGAGGTCGCGGGATCGGACCCCGACCACGGCGGCCGCATTTCGATGGGGGCGAAATGCGAAAACACCCGTGTACTTAGAATCAGGTGCACGTTAAAGAACCCCAGGTGGTCGAAATTTTCGGAGTCCTCCACTACGGCGTGCATAATCAGAAAGTGGTTTTGTCACGTAAAACCCCATAAATTAATTTTTAATTTAACTCCTACGGGGACGGTAGAGTATCCGTCTCCAGTGCAAGAGAACCGTGATTCAAATCCCGGTGCCGCGCAATTCTCCACCGGAAAATACAAAAAAAAAACCGTGTGTTGAGAAAATTGCACAAACAGGCCTGGAGTGCGGCCTGATCCCGGTGACCAGAACCGGTAACGCACTCTCTCACCAGAGCAGGATTGGCCACCCTGGTGCAGTACTTGGCCACAACCTCCTATATGAATACAACAATCGAACCCCGGCCCTCAGTCCCCAGCAGCCGCGAAGCAACTGACCACGGCGGCGGTCAGATCTGTGACGCTGCAGAGGGTGCTAAGAATACCTGGCTCCGGACAGGCCGCCATTGGAATCTGAACCTGGCAACGTTTAACGTTAGAACGCTATCTAGTGAGGCGAGTCTAGCAGTGTTATTGGAGGAATTAGAGGGTAGTAAATGGGATATAATAGGGCTCAGTGACGTTAGGAGGACAAAAGAAGCATATACAGTGCTAAAAAGCGGGCATGTACTGTGTTACCGGGGCTTAGCGGAGAGACGAGAACTAGGAGTCGGATTCCTGATTAATAAGGAAATAGCTGGTAACATACAGGAATTCTATAGCATTAACGAGAGGGTGGCATGTCTTGTTGTGAAACTTAATAAGAGGTACAAAATGAAGGTTGTACAGGTCTACGCTCCTACATCTAGTCATGATGACCAGGAAGTCGAAAGCTTTTATGAAGACGTAGAATCGGCGATGGGTAAAATCAAAATAAAATACACTATACTGATGGGCGACTTCAATGCCAGGGTAGGCAAGAAGCAGGCTGGAGACAAGTCAGTGGGGGAATACGGCATAGGCTCTAGGAATAGCAGAGGAGAATTATTAGTAGAGTTTGCAGAACAGAATAATATGCGGATAATGAATACCTTTTTCCGCAAGCGGGTTAGTCGAAAGTGGACGTGGAGGAGCCCGAATGGTGAGACTAGAAATGAAATCGACTTCATACTCTGCGCGAACCCTGCCATCATTCAAGATGTAGACGTGCTCGGCAAGGTACGCTGCAGTGACCACAGGATGGTAAGAACTCGAATTAGCCTAGACTTGAGGAGGGAACGAAAGAAACTGGTACACAAGAAGCCAATCAATGAGTTAGCGGTAAGAGGGAAACTAGAGGAATTCCGGATCAAACTACAGAACAGTTATTCGGCTTTAACTCAGGAAGAGGACCTTAGTGTTGAAGCAATGAACGACAATCTCATGGGCATCATTAAGGAGTGCGCAATAGAAGTCAGTGGTAACGCCGTTAGACAGGAAACCAGTAAGCTATCGCAGGAGACGAAAGATCTGATCAAGAAACGCCAATGTATGAAAGCCTCTAATCCTACAGCTAGAATAGAACTGGCAGAACTTTCTAAGTTAATCAACAAGCGTAAGACAGCGGACATCAGGAACTATAATGGGGATAGAATTGAACAGGCTCTCAGGAACGGAGGAAGCCTAAAAACAGTGAAGAAGAAACTAGGAATAGGCAAGAATCAGATGTGTGCGTTAAGAGACAAAGCCGGCAATATCGTTACTAATATGGATGAGATAGTTCAAGTGGCTGAGGAGTTCTATAGAGATTTATACAGTACCAGTGGCACCCACGACGATAGTGGAAGAGAGAATAGCCTAGAGGAATTCGAAATCCCACAGGTAACGCCAGAAGAAGTAAAGAAAGCCTTAGGAGCTATGCAAAGGGGGAAGGCAGCTGGGGAGGATCAGGTAACAGCAGATTTGTTGAAGGATGGTGGTCAGATTGTTCTAGAGAAACTGGCCACCCTGTATACGCAATGCCTCATAACCTCGAGCGTACCGGAATCTTGGAAGAACGCTAACATAATCCTAATCCATAAGAAAGGGGACGCCAAAGACTTGAAAAATTATAGACCGATCAGCTTACTGTCCGTTGCCTACAAAGTATTTACTAAGGTAATCGCAAATAGAATCAGGAACACCTTAGACTTCTGTCAACCAAAGGACCAGGCAGGATTCCGTAAAGGCTACTCAACAATAGACCATATTCACACTATCAATCAAGTGATAGAGAAATGTGCAGAATATAACCAACCCTTATATATAGCTTTCATTGATTACGAGAAAGCGTTTGATTCAGTCGAAACCTCAGCAGTCATGGAGGCATTACGGAATCAGGGTGTAGATGAGCCATATGTAAAAATACTGGAAGATATCTATAGCGGCTCCACAGCCACCGTAGTCCTCCACAAAGAAAGCAACAAAATCCCTATAAAGAAAGGCGTCAGACAGGGAGATACGATATCTCCAATGCTATTCACAGCATGTTTACAGGAGGTATTCAGAGGCCTGGAGTGGGAAGAATTGGGGATAAAAGTTGATGGAGAATACCTTAGCAACTTGCGATTCGCTGATGATATTGCCTTGCTTAGTAACTCAGGAGACCAATTGCAATGCATGCTCACTGACCTGGAGAGGCAAAGCAGAAGGGTGGGTCTGAAAATTAATCTGCAGAAAACTAAAGTATTGTTTAACAGTCTCGGAAGAGAACAGCAGTTTACGATAGGTAGCGAAGCACTGGAAGTGGTAAGGGAATACATCTACTTAGGGCAGGTAGTGACCACGGATCCGGATCATGAGACTGAAATAACCAGAAGAATAAGAATGGGTTGGGGTGCGTTTGGCAGGCATTCTCAAATCATGAACAGCAGGTTGCCACTATCCCTCAAAAGGAAAGTGTACAACAGCTGTGTGTTACCAGTACTCACATATGGGGCAGAAACCTGGAGGCTTACGAAAAGGGTTCTGCTGAAATTGAGGACGACGCAACGAGCTATGGAAAGAAGAATGATGGGTGTAACGTTAAGGGATAAGAAAAGAGCAGATTGGGTGAGGCAACAAACGCGGGTAAACGACATCTTAGTTGAAATCAAGAAAAAGAAATGGGCATGGGCCGGACATGTAATGAGGAGGGAAGATAACCGATGGTCACTAAGAGTTACGGACTGGATTCCAAGGGAAGGGAAGCGTAGCAGGGGGCGGCAGAAAGTTAGGTGGGCGGATGACATTAAGACGTTTGCAGGGACAACATGGCCACAATTAGTACATGACCGGGGTAGTTGGAGAAGTATGGGAGAGGCCTTTGCCCTGCAGTGGGCGTAACTAGGCTGATGATGATGATGAATTTAGCAATTTAGCACAGTAATTTAGGATGAACAGGATACAGAAGTTCCTTCTGTATCTAGCGATGAAGTTAGAAGGGCCTTGCAAGACATGTCCCGTAGAAAAGCGGCAGAAAATGGAATAACAGTCGATTTCATCAAAGATGGAGGCGATTTTCTTTATTAATTACTTCTCTCCACCTTGCGGGTTTCCGCAGAACTACTACGTCAAGCACTTGCCTTTGCTTCGTGTGTTGTCGACAAATTCGACTTCGCCCTGCCATCTGCTAGCCGCCTGGTTAGCTCAGATGGTAGAGCGGCTGCCCCGGAAAGGCGATGGTCCCGGGTTCGAGCCCCGGACCAGGACGAATTTTTCTTGAACTCTGAGGCTTTTCTTTCGAGGAAGCCATATGGGTTTCCTTTGTAGCTAGCAATTGCTACGAAGGGGTGGATGTCTGATTTTTCCTTTGTTAATGGAGGAGATATTATGCTTGAAAAGCTTGCGGCCCTTTATACGCAATACTTCACGACTTCAAGTGTACCAGAGAGTTGGAGGAATGCCAACATGATCAGGGCAAAACTTGACTTTAATCAACCAAGGGAACCGTCTGGCTCCAGGAAGGATGTCCTACAATGGACCACGTCCATGTCATCAATAAGGTACTGAGAAATCTGCGGAGTACAATCGACCAATATATATGGATTTCATAGAGTATGAAAAGGCATTTGATTCAGTAAAGATGCCAGCAGTCATGGAGGCATTGCGTAATCAAGGAGTATATGAGGCATACGTGAATATCCTGGGAAATATCTACAGATTCCACAGCTACCTTGTTTCTGCACAAGAAATGTATAAAGTTACCTATCAAGGAAGAGGTCAGGCAAGGAGACACAATCTCTCCAATGCTCCTCACTGCATGCTTAGAATAAATATTCAAGCTATTAGATTGGGAAGACTTAGGAGTGAGAATCAACGGCGAATATCTCAACAAGACACTGTCAACAAAACTCAACAGAACTCAATATCTCAACAGAACAATGCCATCTGCAAACCTTCGGTGTCGGTTTGCAGATGACATTGTTCTATTGAGCAATACTGGGGATAAAATGCAACAAACTATTAAAGACCTTACCCGAGATAGTGCAAGAGTATGGTTGAAGATGAATAAGGGGCAGAAGACAAAGGTAAGCAGAAGACAAAGGTAAGACAGAAGGATACACTGGAAAGAAAACAAGAAATAATTATCACCAGTCAGCCTCTAGAATATGCGAAGGAGGACGTTCATCTATGTCAATTACTCACAGTAAACCTGATCATGAGAAGGAAACTTACAGAAGAATAAAAATGGGTTGGAGTGCATACGGCAGGCATTACCAAATCCTGACTGGGAGCTTACCAGTGTCGTCGAAAAGAAAAGTGTACAATTATTGCGTTCTACCAGTGCTAACAAATGGGGCAGAAACTTGGAGGTTAATAAAGAAGCCTGAGAACAAGTTAGGTGCTGCGCGCGAAGAGCGATGGAACGAAAAATGTTAGGCGTAACATCAAGGGACATCGAGAGAGTGGTATGGATCACAGAGCAAGTAGGGATAGCCAATATTCTAGTTGACATTAAGAGAAAAAAATATAGCTTGGCAGGTCATGTAATGCATAGGGCAGATAACCGGTGAACTATTGTAGTTACAGATTGGGTGTCAAGGGAAGGAAAGCGCAGTCGAGGACGACAGAAAATGAGGTGGGGTGGTGAAATTAGGAAATTTGCAGGCGCAAGTTGGAATCCGCAAGCGCAAGACAGGTTTAATTGGAGATCGCCGGGAGAGGTCTTCGTCCTGCAGTGGACATAAAAGTAAGCTACTGCTGCTGCTGATGATTAATTTAGTAAATTCGTTTGTGACGCTATGTAAGCATATGAAACAGCGCAGCTTACTCTGCTCTAGCCTTACTCAGTGGGCAGAACCTATGCGACGATCATGTCATTTGGGCCAGATTCAACTAGAATATCAGCGGCACCTTTAATTTTTCTTCAGTTCGCAGAACGACCATGGCAGGAGCTTTGCCTGTGTTACTCTGCGAAGGGCCTCTCAGAATTGGCTCCTGATCTCCCCACTTAATCGCTACTGAAATTGTGACCGAGGACAAAACACGCTGGGCACCCTACGCTATTATTAATGCGAAAGTATTATATGCCTCATTACGCGAAAATCCGTCGGCGTCGGCGTGATCGAAAGGTGGTAGGAAAAATGGCCGACCGTGTAAACAGTAAAAACACGTCGCAATATGCCCGGTTTGATGTCACACTTCTCAGGGAGGTTCCCGTAAGCAGAGTAAATAATACCCTTGAAAAGAAAATTGGGTAAATAACGACCTGGGTGGGGAATCGAGCCCGGACGAGTACGCTTGCCCGAAGCCATGGTTATGGTTGACTACAGGTGTGCCTAGTACGCGCGTCATTGCACACGTCACACCTCGCGGGCAAGCAAGCGCGTTGAGACGCTTGACGCGTTTTGATTTGGCCTTACCGAGGCGCAGTTAGAACGCAGGTGAGAGCTTGCGCGGACGAGAAACGCGCGGCAAAAAAAGAAAAAAAAAAGAATCACCAACGTGATTATGATGCTTTCGCATTCCCACGCATAAACAGTCTCGTGTCATTCGAACACGGTTCTCGCCTTGTTAGTAGTCATTAAGCGTAATGATAAGTAGCGCGACGAAACGAGACACAAGAACGAAGGGGCGCACAACAAGGAACAAGATGTGTCCCTTGTTCGTTCTTGTGTGCCGTTTTGTCACGCTACACACCAGCATGCTTAGTGTAAACCAATTAGACCAATTTTCCGTTCTATTAGCAGTTAATGCACTTCTTCAATCTTTCTTATGTGGAGACTGCTTTCTCAGAAGTACTGACTGTTGGGCTTGTTGGTAATCCATACTCAAGGAAGAATGGCGCCAACGGACAGGGACGACATACAAAAACATGAACTGCGCTCGTTCATGTTTTTCTATCTCGTCCCTGCTGGTTTGCGCCATTCTTCCTTGAGTACTGCTTTCTTAATTTAATTATTTTCATGGAGACACATTTCACATCTTTATTTCGTGGCTCGCCCCTATGCATTGCTTTCACTGCATTGTTTAAGTGCTTTGTGCGTCGGTGGCAAGCTGGGGCTTTATTCGGAGGTTGAGGCGATTTTTCGTTACTATGGCTTCAAAATTCAGCATTAATTAGTGTTTTTTTAATGAGAACTTCCCGCGTTTTCTTCGCACGTCCGGCGTCCGGCCGGGCAGCCTAAATTGCGCAATAACAAAGAAATACGTGTCCGGTGGTGGAATTTTAATCAAGGTCGCCCAGGGGGCGCAGCAGACCGATGCTCGACTCATTATGCCACAGACGCATGAATAGCACGAGTGAACAAGTCCTTCATTTGTACAAGTTACCGCTTGAACTCAGCATGTCACAAATAAGTATGTCAGCTATGTGTTTTATGAATGGTTCAGCTGATGAGGATGAGACGGCTTCTTCGGGCAGAGAATTCCATTCGCTGATAGCTATTGGGAAGAAGCTATACTTAAAACAGTCAGTACGAACGGCAGGAGTACAAATAACCATTGAATGACCGTGCCTAGAGGTCTCACTGCGAAAATTTTCAAAATAGTCCGTATATATTATATGCGATCATGAATAATAAGACATAGGTATTTCCACCTTTCGTATTTAGTCCTAGCCTGTAAAGAAGGTAGGTCTGTAAGTACACACAGTTGAGAAGGGAAACCTGACCGCCACTATTTATTGAATATAAATCTGACTGCTAGACGCTGGATTTTTTCGATTTTTTGATATGTTTGTAGCAGAGAAAGGATCTCAGACAACCTTTGCATATTCAATTATTGGCCTAATTAGTGTTTTATACGCTAAACATTCTGTTTCTTGTGTCGCGAAGGGCAAATTACGCCTGAGACACCAGAGCGACTTGCTGGCCTTAGAACACACGTAATCTGTGTGATCCTTCCAGCGAAGATCTTTTGAAAAAATCAAGCCGAGGTACTTATGCTCTTCAACTATTTTATGTGCCTAATTATCTATGTAGTAAGAGTAGTTTAAAGGATTTTTCGTTCGAGAGACTGCCATAACTACGGTTTTTAGTAGATTTAGCTCCATTTGCCATTAATCATACCATTTCTTTATCTTCTGCAAGTTTCCATGTAATTTTTCCTGGTCGGCTACTGTTTCTTTTCTATTGTATACAAGGTGTTCAAAATTAAGCTTTATGGCTTTCTTAAAATTAGGCACAGGGAGGCACGCGAAGGCCACCTGTGCAACTAAGTTATGTGGCCAGGGGGACAAAAAGTGAGATGACAATTATCGCTGTCGGCAGCCCATTTAACTAAAATTGAATAATTAACTTTGTGTTGTGACTGCAGTAAGTGTGTATGTCTGTATTGAAAAGTTAGAGGCAGTCGTGCTTCTACACAGTATCAGTTGGAAGAATTCTTCTAGCGTGTCGGTGCTCCGAGGTAGCCGACCCCAAATTTTACTTGTCGTTCGCATGATTACGCATGCAAGAGAGTTAGGATCGGCGCAAAGCTCCTCCCCGATGTGACGCGGCTGTTGCGTGCGGCGTTTAGTCTGACCACGGGGCGGAGGCATCGGCAAGGATGACAGCTGTCCGCCTTCCCCTCTCGGAGAATCGTGCAGCGCAATTTCTGCGGCGCAGGCGCAGAGCGACACTCGAAGCGAATGTCAAGGTGCAGACGCGGTGCAGGCGTTATGTTTTTGCCCAGCTAATGTGCACGGAGTGCGTAAGTTTGAGAGGTCCTGAGCTGCTGGCATGATCGGCTTCTGAGGCGTTAATACACCCGCGGCTTGCGCAGACGCAGCACACACACGCCTTTGAACGGCGCTTGCGCATGTGTGCTGTGTCGTCTGCTGCGCTGCTGCTTACCGCCTGTACCTCTGCACCAAGCCGGCACCGACCGCGAAGAGGGTGCAGAAAAAAATCGTGAACCAGCCCTGCACCTTTTCAAACGAACGGCATGGTTCAGAGGGCGCCATTGCTGCACCGCTGAAACGAACGACAATGAGCACCACCTAGTGAACTGGTTGAGGTGATGCTAGTGAATCGAACGTACCTCGTGTATCTCCTTAAATATTTTGATGTCGTCAACGTAAAGGAGATTGCTGAGAAAACGTCATCGATGGACGTTAAGAAGAGAATCGGACCTAACACGGAACCTTAGGGCACACCATGCTAGATACCGCATAGACAAAAGAAGATTAATAATTTAATTATTATTATTATTATTATTATTATTATTATTATTAATCAATTAAGCTTTATTTTGTGGGGCCAGGAACAACTGGAGGCAACGCATACAACAACAACAACAACAACAACAACAATAATAATAATAATAATAATAATAATAATAATAATAATAATAATAATCACTACGACAAGCAAAACTCCTGAGCATGTTAATGCTTGCATAAAGATTACACTACGTTTCAGACGTATTACTTTCAATATATAATTTCTGAGACGATGTCTCCTGAAACATTACTGCTACCTTTTGTACCTATACTATAAGTGCTCTAGGATCGGATGGACTATTATACACTATAAAAAAAAATGGCGGCAGCATGGCTGCCGCGTTTTAGGCAGTAAAATGATTGCCAGAAAATAGCGCGTATCAGTGCCTCTCATTCTTCCGTCGTCGTAATTAGCCCTTTGAGACGCTTTCTTAGACTACACGTCCTTTAGCTCGGCTCACATTCCCCAGTCCTTTCCTCGTAGCAGCTAGTGCTATGTAGAAGCTATGCGACGTTTGTACGAACTCTCAGTTGTACGAACGTCGGTTAATCGAATATTTCAGAATAACGAACTTTTTAAAAATCCCCGGCAGTTTTCTTATAGATTCTATGCAAAAATGTTTCACTTAAACGAATTTCGCAACAGTCAATATTTCAGTTTAACGAACTCGATCAGAGGACCAAGGCTTCTTTTTACGTTATTTTTACGATCGGAAATGTAACGTCGCTGGCGCTACAGCGCTCCTGGGGCAAAGCGGCGGCGCGGAAAACGAACGGGAACGAGGCATGGCCTCCGAGATTATCAACACATAACGAGCAAGCATGCAATCTCGGAGGCCATGGACAAAGTAACATCGCCGAGCCAGTTTCAAGCCCTATAACTCTAGCTGAGGTTGTAGGGTACATTCGAAAGTTGAGAGATTTTGTGTCTCAACAGCAAGCTGTGCTAGAAGAAGTGTACAAAAACATTGACTCTTTGGACAGTTTTGTTACTTCCTGTGCTTTAAAAGTACAAGTACAGAAGAAGAGAGAGAGAGTAAACTTTAATGAACACCAGCAGTTCTGTCGGCTGGGCCTAGGCCTCCCACGATGGGACGTCGAGGTCTTGCCTCTTCGCCGCTTCTTGCCTCTTCGCCGCAGAGTTGGTCGTCGAGATGGGATCTGCGCAGGGCGGCGTGCCATCTCGACGAGAGGGTCACGGGATTGAGCTCTTGGTATTGATCTTTGCACTCCCATAGCATGTGGGGGAGTGTTGCCGATTCAGTTTTACAGACCTTGCACGTCTGGCTCGGGTAGATGTCGGGGTATATAGTGTGATAGCGTGTGAGGGAGGAGTATGTATTCGTCTGTAGCAGGCGAAGGGTGGTTGCCTGTGCCCTGTTTAACTTGCGGTGAGGGGTGGGGAAGGTTCTTCTTGCGAGGTAAAATGACTTTACAAGGTCGTTGTATCTTGTAAGGCGGTCGCGCCCTACGGGTGCACCTGCACCGTCTCCGGCACGGTTGACTAGTCCTCGTGCTACGGAGTGTGTAACCTCGTTGAGGTTGGTGAGGTGCGAAGAAGAAGAAGAAGAAGAGGAGAAGAAGATTACAGATTTTTTTCTAAGTGAGAAAGGCAGCATTATAACTGTTATGAACCTTGTACTTGTTGATATGTACCAATTCCATTTCACATATTTCTAACACTATGGATGCCATGTCTTTTGCTCCATGAATTGCATTTCAAACTTTTGACTCTGTATGCCATATCTTATGTTGGTCTAGTGAATATTCAGTTTAGTGAACTTTCAGTTAAGTGAACTATTTCTTTCGGCCCCTTGAAGTTCACTCAAGTGAGAGTTCACTGTACCACGTTCGGGATCGAGCACTGCTTGGGTTCTGCGAAACGTTACCAAGATGGCAGGCCAATGTGTAAGGTGAGCAAATGGATGTGTAAGGCGAGCATACGTATTTCCGTTTCGATGTGGGTCGATCCTGAAGGTGGTACAATGTCGCACAGAAACAAAGCAAGACAGGAATCTACCTACCTACCGTTATCGGCAAAGATCTTATACCTGTTTTATATTGGCTTCACCACAGTACATTTGCATAATGTGGTGAAGCGCACACAGTGTGTTGCGGTGAAGGGGCACTAAAGCAGGAACGCGGACTAATCCGTTCGTTGCGGGTTCGCCGAGGCCTCCGCGTGCGGTGGGGGGGGGGGGGGGGGGGGCAGGTTCTGTTCGTATACAGGATTGGTTGTCCGCGGACATCCGATGTTATACACCCGGCATAGGCGGCCCCGACCCACGGACCGCACTGGCTCCAGTCCAGCTTTCATCCCTGGAGATCCACAGAGCTGGAGATCCTACGCCGTTTCATAACGAGGTCTGGAACGCGTCGATATTTAAGTGGAACGCCAGAGGGCTTAAGTCACGCATGCCGGACTTTCGACAGTTTGTGCTCATGAACCAGTTCCCCATTATCGTCATCTGCGAGCCCCCTATCAGCTCACATCAGACTGTTCGGTTATGAGTGATTCATGTCCGCCACACACGGATAATGAAGCAAGATTGTCGTTTTCGTACGACGTGATCTTACTTATGTCCATCATCCAGTGCCACCTGACCATGAAAAGCAGTACGGATGTCTAACAGTGAAGAAAAGCAAGCTCACTTTCACAGTAGTTGGAGCCTACATATCGTCCTCGAGTCGGCTGAACTGCGAGCGGTCACGGCGAATCACGACAACAGCGACTCTGCAGCCTTGGGTGATGTCTGAAGATTTTAATGCCTGCCACTAACTCTGGGGAAGCTCTATGATAAACTCGAAGGGCAGAAGATTAGTGTCATTTGCCTTCGAACATGAACTGTGTTCGTTAAATGATGGAAGCCCCACCTTTCTGCGCGTGGAACTGCCTACAATAGCTGCCTGGAACTCACCTTTGTTTCACGCTCCTTCACCAGAAAGGTTAGATGGCTTTAGGATATTGAAACACGGGCAAGTGACCACCTCCCCACTTATCTTAGGACTGAAGAGCTGACGGGCTTCAAGTTAGCCGGTGCCACTCATTATATCAACTTCCAGATGTTCAAATCAATTGTCGAAGACGGCTATCGTGATGGCTTGTCCTCTAGCCAAGAGGACACTATAAAGGGTGTCCTAGAGGCTGCCACGCATTCGCTTTCGAGAACGTCTACGTGCACCGAATCCGACATTGAGCTGGAGAAGCTTCGTGCGTTTCGTCACCGTGCAGACCGAGGATACAGGCGTACAAAGTCTGTATACGGCTTGAGGTTATCCAGAAGAACTCAAAATTCAGCGTCGCATGGACAAAATCGCATCACAAAGATTGATGTCCTGCGAATCTTTGCATCCAAGAAAACCTTTGTTTCACATATGGAGAACTGTTCGCGGTCTCCGTGGCACCCCTCAGCAGCCCCACCGTTTCAAGTCTTTGACCTTTCACCAACAATGGAGAGAGTTTGACGTCGCTGACGATTTCTGCAGGAGGACTGCTGGTGAAAGTAGATCCGCTGGAACATCGACGCTCGACCACTCACCGATTTCAAGCGATCCCCGCATAGACAGTCCTTTCACTGTGGACGCATTCGAAGCTGCACTTGCCTTGTGCAAGCGTTCGTCATCGCCAGGACCCGACAGTATAACCTACCGTGCCCTATGTAATCTTGGCGAACAGGCTCAGAAAGTGATCCTTCTCTTGTTCAACAGCTCGTGACAGACATGCACGGTTCCGCAGGAATGGAAGACCAGTCGCCTAATTCCACTGCTCAGGCCTGCCAAGTCATCTATAGACATTGCATCATACCGACAGATTGCGCTTGCCAGCTGCATAGGAAAACTAATGGGGGGATGGTTCTCGGAAGATTATAATGGTACCTTGAACATTATACCAGACGCAATGGCCGGTTTCAGACGTCGCCGTTTTTCCATAGACAACGTTATCGAGTTGGTGACGTGCATCGATCAATAGAAGTCCTGCAAAAGATTATCTGCTGCCCTGTTTCTGGATGTTAAAGGAGCATATGATAACGTAACGCACGAAGCGATATTTAGCACGTTAGAGGCAGTGGGACCTGACGCCAAGATCTATTTCTGTGTTAGTAACTACCTACAAACGAGATCATTTTCCATACTTACCGAGGATGGCCCAACCTACCAGCATTACAGTAACCGTGGGGCATCTCAGGGCGGAGTACTGAGCCCAACGCTCTTCATCCCGTGACACTCATTGGACTCGCTGACATCTTTCCATACATCGTTCGGTTCTCCATCTATGCCGGCGACATTTTTATTTGAACGTCGGGTGTGACGCGACTTCAGCTTCGCGCGCGGCTTCAGCAGACAGGCATTTTAACATAATCTTACCTTCGAGATCAAGGACTTCAAATATCATGTGAAAAGTGTGTCGTGGTGGCATTTACCAGGAAACCGATGCCACCATACGTAATATCTATCGAGGAAGAGCTGATCTAGTACAGCACAAGTCACGGATTTTTGGAGGTGGTTATTGACAGAAATCTCTCCTGGACCCCTCACATGAGAACGACTGACGGTTATTTGCTAAATGTTTAAGTTCTTGGCAAGAAGCACCTGGGGAGCGTCAATACACTCTATGCTTCAAGTGTACAGTGCTCACGGAATGAAACGCGTCAATTTAGGGCTAAGTAATGCGCATACGTTCGCTTCAACCGGCTACAGTTCGTGTCACATCGACGTAATTCTGGCGCGTACACTTACATCGGAGCCCTCGTCACCTTTGGTGACCAAATTCCTAGCGACATGACATTGTGCTCTCGCGTACTTTGCACATATGTAGGGTTGTACTAAATGCTCCGTGTCCTATTTCAATCCGTGAGCACTGTACATGGTCCTCTTTATTGGATTCCTGCGCTACAGCCTCCCGGTCGTCTCTAACACCTGCAGAACTAACCTAGCTACTATCTAAGGCATCCAAGCCCAAGTCCTCAAGATACGCCTTGGTCTACCGCGAAGCGCGCCAACGACAGAAGTTATTGCAATCGCTCAGGATTACACTGTCAGAACGCACATTAGCATTGAAACAATGCGTGTGCATATAAGACACTTCGCCAGGACGCCTACCCACCATCTCGAAAGTCTCCCTGTAGAAAGGCCCTGCACGACATTCAGTGCAACTGTCTTCGCGCACCGTGCCTCTCTCAGGTCAGGTTACGCACCTGCGGCAAGACCTTCGATTCCTCCATGATGTGTGAGCCGCACTCAAGTAAACCTCACAATCTCCAGGACTTCAGAAAAAGTAGGACTTACTGCCATATGCTCTCAAGCAGCCTAGTTTACTCCTCTTGCACGAGAAATACAGTGACTGAACATACGTCTGTAAGGATGGGAGGAGGAAGAAGAAGACGACGAGCGATAGGCTCGCTTCCGAATGCCCGTCTGTAATTTTAAGTCTTTTTTAACAAGTGTAGAGTTGATTTTTGCTTTTTGTGCCTCTCTTTCACCAATCGCCGGTCTGGGGGTCACCGTCCTGCGAGAGAAGCACAGTAAGCGGCTCCCGAAGCGCACCGGACCGAAGCAGCGCGGCGAGCTTCCTCCGTCGCCCGCCCTTCGTGATGCTCTGATGGCATCCATCGCAAGCAATCAGCAATCAGGTCAGCACGTTCCTTCTGTAGACCACAGAGAAGATGAGCAAGCAAGGAAAAGGCTACGTGAAGATGAGATCGAGACAAGGGAATCTAGAGGAGACAATGAAGAGATGGACCAGACAGCCTTCGCTGTTGTCTCTTACAAAAAGAAAAGAGCCGCAGGTGTTCCTGTTATATTCAAGCCAACTCAGCCTGACAGCAGTTTATGGAAAGTAAACCCAAATCTTCTGGCTTCTGCGGTCGTGATGACAGCTCAAGAAAAGATACTCAGCCATCATCTCAACAAGGATGGGAGCCTCATGGTGACAGTGTCTACACTTCCTGCAGCTAATCGCCTCCTCACTGTTACAGATCTATCGGGTACTCCTGTAGAAGCTCGAGTTCTATACTCCTACTCTGCCGCGTACGGGAGGATACAGGACGTTCCTGTTGAGTATTCGGATGACGACCTCAAGGAGTATTTAAGCGAACAAGGAGTCATATCTGCTAAAAGGCAAGTTTTGTACGTCCCTAACAAAGATGGCGTGGTAACGGAAACACGAAGATGCTCAGTCATTCTTGAATTCTCTTAGGACGCCCCTTTACCAAACCGAGTGTCGCTTGGTTTCTGCAGTTAACCCGGGACATGGGGCCCGCTACTCAATGTTTCAGATGTCAAAGACATGGGCACATAGCGAAATACTGTAAAGGCCCCATCCGCTGCAAGATATGCGCTGGTGCACATACGCATAAGGAGTGTACGTCATGTTCCCAGCCTCGATGTGCAAACTGTGGAGCTGAGCATGCTGCATCATACGGAGGGTGTCCCAAAAACAAATCAGCCACTCTTGCACGGACAATGGAGCAAATCTAGGGAAAAGTGCGGAAACAACGAGAACCACCACCGAATCCGGAGGTGATATATACATCTACAAACCAAAAGCAACACAACGCGGTGCAGCGCAGCGACACGGCTTCGAAAAAGTCCCTCGCCTCAGTCGTGAGAGAAAACCATCAAAGTCCTTCATTTGCAAAGAGTCAATCAAAGCCCTCAAGTGATATAGCCGCAAGCCCGCAACAACAAGTATCTCCAAGGTCGCAGCAGAAGAACATAAAGAACCGAGAAAAGCTTTTAGATGGTAGCGCTGTAAATGAGATATCCAATATGCTGATTTCCATGATGTTCGCAGCAATCCAGGCTATTCTCCGTGCCAGTCCATCGTTTAAAAGCATCCCTGAGGTAGAGGCCATCCTGGCTTTGGAACCGCTGGTGTCGTCGTCTTTCACGGCGCAACGCCGTGATTCTTCGCAGTAACAACGATGGCTTCACCGACAACCGCCTCACAAGTGGTGTCCACCAACAAACACTTCCGCACATGTCCTATATTCCAGTGGAACGCTCGCGTCTTGCGCTCGAAGTTAGCAGACTTCAAGTATCTTGCGCGAGTGTACCGATTCCCTTTTATGGTTATTTCCGAGTCTCGCGTCGGCGAGCACTTTAGGATAAAGGGTTATTATTTTCATCACTCAAGGCGACAAAACGGAATTAGCCGACTGCTCGTTGGATTTCGCAACGACATGCCTGCCTATGTGATTGACGTAGCCCCACATGACAAGAATGAATATATTTGCGCAACCACAGCGATTGCATCTAAAGTGTTTACCCTGATCGGCGCCTACTTGGAACCAGGATCACCTTTCGACGTGTCAAGATTGGAAAACTTGTTGACAAGCACTCAATCTCCACATATTATTTGTGGCGATTTTAACGCACATAACGAGATCTGGGACAGTTCGCATACATGTGCTCGGGGTGCTAAGCTGGCGAAGCTTCTTGCAAGATACAATATATCGCCCTTGAACGATGGCAGCATAACATACTTGAAAAATCCGAAGACTGTTAGCTGAATTGACGTCACATTCGCATCAAGTCAAGTTACTCCTATGTTCGGATGGTGTACAGATTTCGAGACTCGAGGTAGTGATCACTACCCGATCCTAATCTCTGCCCTTCATTTTTGGACGTCGCCCAGAAAAGCGAAAGTGAAGTCGGTAGACTGGGAAGCTTACACAGCAGCCGTAGACAAAGGGATCACAGCCTCGACTATGAATGCAGAATTAAAACCGACGATACCTCATTGCCTCAAAGTACCCGCTCTGCCACTAAGCATTGTAATGTGCCTACTAACGACGAGGAATTCGAAAGGTTATGTGCCATACGAAGGCGTGCCGAAAGGAAGGCTCTACGTACTAAGAATATCGAAGACCTCAGAGCTTGTCGACGGGCACAAAGATATATACGGCGTTACTTCACCAAACTGAACCGAAAAAGGTAGAGGGACTTTTGTGGGACACTGGACATACTACAACCGCTGAGCAAAATCTGGCGAGTCGTCAGAGGCATTCGCAAAGAGTCGCAACAGCTTTATCCTTTTATCGCCCTCTCATTACATGAGCGCGCATCCCTGAAAGAGGTGGCAGAGCAGTGCTATAGGCTGCTTTCCAGCGAGGCACAACCTTCTCGGCAAATTCGAAGTCACCAGCCCAATCCACCTCGATCGACCCTTCCTGACTTAGAATTACCATTTACAATTGAAGAACTCAGGGCAGCAATCGGCGACGCAAACAAGCGATCATCACCTGGCCATGACGGCGTGAGTTATGAAGCGCTCGCAAATCTATGCCACTCATCTCGCCCACGCCTTCTGGAGTACTACAACGCCTCATGGATAACTGGGAAGGTTCCCACGGAATGGAAGCTTGCCAAAGTTATTCCTATACTGAAGCCAGGGAAGCAGCCGACAAGTTACGCCTCCTTCAGACCCATATCTCTGCTTAGCTGCGTTGGAAAGTTATTCGAAAAAATGATTCACAAACGATACAATTGGTTCCTAGAAACTACAAAAGTTTACTCGGAGGAAATGAATGGCTTCCGGCAAAATAGTTTCGCAATTGACAATGTCATTGTCTTGATCTCATCAATTGAAGAGGAATTGGTCTGGGGAAGCACACCTACTGCATTATTTTTGGACATTAAGGCAGCATATGATTCGGTCTATCATAAAACAATACTTGACGCTTTGGAAACCCTTGGTCTTGGAGGACGGCTTTATGCAGGGATTGAAGACTATCTTCAAGGACGCCAACTTTTCATGTGTACCCCGGATGGCCCCACGACGCTTTATGCCGTCGAGAAGGTAGTGCCACAAGGAGCTGCGTTAAGCCCGGTATTATTTAATTTAGTCCTCATTCATCTGAGAAGAAACCTGCCCCGTGTCGTCAAAATCGCACTGTATGCGGATGACATCTGCGTTTGGAGCGCGGCACGTTCCCGCAGTACCACCCAACAACGTCTCCAGAGAGCGCTGGCAAATATATCGGCCTACCTAAATTCAAGGGGTCTGAAACTGTCCCCCGACAAAAGCGCTGCTATGGCTTTCACGCGGAGGTGTATGGAAAAATACCCACTAGTGTTGGGAGGTCGTACCCTTCCATACGTCAAGACGCAAACGTTTCTTGGAGTGACGATCGATAGGAACCTCACATGGTCGCCTCAAGTGAAAAAAACTGAGTGAGAAGATTTTCTCTGCGTCGCATGTATTCTGATTTTTAGCCGGATCACAGTGGGGCAGCAACTGTCGATCAAGGGTCCTCCGCCATAAGGCCTACGTCGACGGAACACTACGGTGTTACCTCCCGATCCTGCACAAAATGTCTCCCACAAACAAGAGAAAACTTGAGGCAGCACGGAACAACTGCCTTCGCGTATGTCTAGGCCTTCCGAAGGGGTCGTCCCGCTCAGGAACTGTAGCGGAAACTGGATGCGTGCCTCTTGAAGTGCTATCTTCACAGAAGACACTTAGAATTCACCTCCGACACGTCATTCATACGAAGACCCACCTTTTTAAGGGATATTTCTAGAAACCGTGCTACATCTAGCTTTGGACAGGCCGTCGGAAGCATGTCTGTTTCGATTCCTGCTCAGGCGCCGCAAATTATGCCACAAGACATTTCACCATGGACACTGTCCCCACTGGAAATCGGGCCATATATCCCTGGAATCAATGCGAAAAAGAAAATGTCTCATGCAGCGACTTATCAGATAGCTTTGGAATATATGCACAAAGAATACGCAGCCGCAACGCACATTTTCACAGATGGCTCTACAACTCCACATCGCTCATCGTGCGGGCTTTTTGTTCCCTCTGCAGGGCAACGATTCTCGTTTCGTCTTGAGCGAGCGACATCATCTACTTCGGCAGAGCTATATGGCATTAAGGAGGCCCTTGTGTATGTACTCGACAGCAGCCGCCAAAGACATGGGTGATTTTCACGGATTCAAAAGCAGCCCTACAAAGTATGTGGAACAGGCACAAGCGTTGTTGTAATCAACCTGCAGCATTTGGCATTGCTTATCTTCACCACAAGGCTAAGATTGCTGGGCATTGCATAAAGTTCCATTGGATACCTGGCCATACCGGTATTTCGGGAAATGAAAAAGCGGATGAAGCTGTCCGAAATGGACTCCAATACCGCAATTTCAAAAGAACATTTTTTTACAAAAGCCGACGCTTCAAACATGGCGCAAAATATTCCTATCAAGAAAAAGACCGTATCTGGAATCTGCCGCTTCACCAAGATAACTTCCTGCGGTACATTGACCCAGAAATGCGACCGAAAATTCCACGACCACTTCCTCGACACTTTGAGACATTGTACCATCGTCTTCGATTGAACGTTGCATACACGAACAATTATCTGTACCGAAAAGGGCTTACCACTAACCCCTACTGTGATAACTGTGGCAACTGTGCCAACTGTGGCCAAAGAATACTAACTGGCTTACCTGAGATAACTCTAGATGCCCATCACATTCCCGTCTCCGACTGTGTATCATTTTTGGGCATCAAATTAGATTCTAACCTTAAGTTTTCTCAACACATTGCCTTCATTAAGCAAAAGTGTACCTTCGGTATTAGAGCATTAATCAAATCAAGACCATACTTCTCTAAAGACGCATTATTAGCATTATACTTTGCCTTCATTCACAGTCACATTAAGCATGGCATTGTTTCCTGGGGAAACACATATAACTGTCATATCTCATCTATTCAGCACTTACAAAACCAAGCAATACGCATTATCACTAACAGTGGGTTTTTCACGAGTGCTACTCCTCTACTTCGTGAAAATAGCATCCTTGTTGTAACGAATTTTTTCAAATATCATCTAATAATTATGTTTTATAAATTACTTACTAAACAGCTCTCATACTAATTAATTGATTCCAGACTCCTCATCAATAACAATAATACCAGGTTTGCACGTAACTCTAATTTTCTACTACCTATGGTTCATTCTAACTATGGAGAAATGACATCATCATTCGCTGCTATAAAACTCTGGAATGGTTTACCCGTTAGCATTAAATCTTCATCCTTTCATACATTTAGTCATGCTCTTAAGCTGTTTTATATGTGTAACTAAGTTTACGTCATTCATTACACTATATTTGTCATTTGTATGTACTGACAGTTTTTTGCGCACTACAGGCTTATATAAATACAATTTGTTTTCATTTATATTATTTTTCTATGTTGTATGTTTGCGATTATGTTAGTTTGTTTTAGTTAGTTTGCTCTTCTTTAATACATCTCTACATTGTCATTACTAACCGAGGGTCCCGTTGCAGTCTTTGACTTTGGGACCCTTGTCTGTATATTGTATCTTTCCAATGCATTGTATCTAAAGAATAATAAACTGAAACTTAAACTGAAACTTAGAGACAATGGAGCACATATTACTAGAATGCCCCGCTTACCGCGACGAGAGACAATTTTTTGAGCAACAAATGGAGATGATTTGCCACGATCCCTTAACATTACCCAGCATCCTAGGTCCAAAGCCCGGCCCTTCACGACAACGGCGGGTTTTGGATTTATTGTTCAAATACCTGTAAGTAATTGGTCTAATAGGAAAGCTTTAAAGATTCTACATTTCATATACAAAAGTCCCATTTTACCCGCCATGTCACCTGTAACTATCAGTATCAAGTCCACTTGCATAGTTCATATTTATTGTTATTCTCTTTTTCTTCCACTCTCTTCTGAAATATTTTAATCCCATTCCTATACAGAGTAGCATGCCAGCGGTTGTATACGCGCCGGCAAAATTCTCTGTTTTTCTAATAAAGAGTCTCTCTCTCTCTCTCTCTCTCTCTCTCTCTCTCTGTAAGGATGGCTCAACTACATCAACCAGTTCCACTGGCGCTGCAGTTATACCAACAATGGGAATAATCCAACTGCTCAAGACTTCCCATACCATTACGTCTACAGATGCAGAGCTCGCGGCTCTCTGCGGTGCGCTTCATGTGGTAAATATAGAGTCCTGGAAAATGGGCAGTCTTTTGCGATTCAAGGCCGGCCTTACAATGTGTACAGTGGTTTCTCAGACATGGAACTCAGGATCAGCCGACGTGCGAAATCGTGAAACTTATCCATCACTTGAGAGAGAAAGGCCTTTTTTCAATGAATACCAGGCCATTGAGGTATCATTGAAAATTATGACGCAGATAAGGCAGCTCGGACGTCAAGCCAACAAGACCGCTGCGTCTCCATTCCTCTCTCAAGGGCCGATGCTGCGAGACAGCTTCGCGTTCTAGCACGCACACTACTCTTGTTAGCTGAGCGGAGTACCGCACATATAAGGCGCACCAGACTGCACCGACTAAACCCTTCGCTGCAACTCGGACCTCCGACCGCACTGGACCGACGCGAATCGTCTATTCTGTGTCGGTTGTGGTTGGGAGTTGCCTTCACGAAAGCTTATTCTGCACTAATTTGAATAACTGACAGTCCCGCATGTAGTGTCCGCGGATTCAAGGAGAACATTGACCACTTATTGTGCCGCTGTCCTGTATTTGAAACACAATCTATGTCCAACGCATTCAAGAAACTAGAACACCGTCCCCACCGATCATTGGCTCAGAAGGCAGTAAAGGCACTTTTATGCTTTCTGAGAACGTCTGGGTTGTACGAGCGCCTTTGACCCTGTAGTAATGTGCGTTCACGTCTCTATACCCCCTTTCTCTTTTCTTTCTCCTCCCCTTTCACCTTCCCCCAACGTCAGCCGGACTCTTGACTGGTTAACATTCCTACCTTCCATATATATATATATATATATATATATATATATATATATATATATATATATATCTGTGCCCTCTGATTGATTACAACTTCTGTGGCTCTCTATTTGACGTCATTTTCATTTCGCATGCTAAATAATGTCACCGCAATACATATTATATACGTTCAATAATGACGACTGTGAAGCTTTACCGCTTCACCGCGGTACATATACGTATTGCGGTGAAGCTCCACATCCGTCATCATGGAACGCATGTAAGTACCTTGCCCCGCTGTGTGCCTGGTATAAGGCAAATAATGCTTCACATTGTTAACAGCTTGTTAGTCTTTTCAGATTTAGGCACAAAAAGCGCCAGCTCTTGGCGAGGTTTAAATACCTCTGAAGGGGATATAAGGAATTTTGAGACAAGTGAAAATTGCGTCGCTAGCACAGCTCTGACTTTCCAATCTAAGCACCACTTGATGATCCGGCGCAGCACGAGCACTGTGCTGGTCATGACAGATTATAGTTTACCAGAACAAAATATTTTCATTTCTGCTGTAACTCAGGATTATTTGAAGTTAAGCAATATGAAGCGGAGAATGTATGAGAAGTTTGCGTCACTTCAAAGCGCGCAAGTTAGTGTGGTCTGCATCTACTTCGATGATTGCCTGTATTCGAATTGTACTTCTTGACACGACCAGGCTCATCGCGCCCTGCTTACGTTTCTGCGAGAAAATGACTTGGCTTTCCGTCTGTAGCACATTTTTGCGAGGGACGAGTCATTTCCTTATATATATATATATATATATAGAAAATACATTGCAGGACCCTTGACAGTGCATTGAGTAAGGGGGGTAATAAAAGTGCAAAGTAACTCGACAGAGTATATACGGCTCAAATTTGCAATTTAACACAAAGAAATGGAGGAATCGATGATAAAGTGGTCTGACTGCAATATAAGGTTGGGCAGGAAAGAGGATAACGCGAAAAAAAATATTGGCTGACATTATACATATGGCAAAACTGCACAAATGAACTATAGAGTGTACCAATCACAATGACGACAGTAAAAAGAAAAGGAAACCCCGCAGGGGCGTCTGCGTAAGCAGGCGTTTGGTGTGTTGCGACACCACGTACCCGAGCACGCGAGGGTTGGACCCTCCCGCGTGTAGCCGTGCGCGGCTTAGCCGTGTCTGGGGAAAAGGGGATCCTGGGAGTTGAGCCGATGCTGGGTGTTTGGATCTTTAAGGCCCCCCGGCGGAGGCAACACACCCCTTTGGCCTCTGCTTCACATAGACGGCACCTGCAGGCTGACCCACCTGGAGGAAATCGGCAGTCGCCTTTTCCTGTCCTCCTCTCCATTCTTTGTCTTTCTCTTCCACTTTTCCATCTTTCCTGTCTTCTGTTCATTTCTCTTAACTTCCTATTTCCTGGCGGCAAGGGTTAACCTTGTGTAATATATCCAGTCTTGGGTATATATATATTAGGTTATTGTGGGAACGTACCGCTGGCGTACGCAGAATAGAATTTTTCTAATCCTGTGACGTCCCCAGGTTGGGCTCCGAGGTGGGCGGCGGGCATTCCTGCCGAATATAGTAATCCTATATATGGCTTCAAATTTCCCCACACTCCCTGATCGCTCCCTGAAGAGGGGGCGCACCAATGAATCCTTCAACTTTCTCTTAAAACCAAAAGAAATATTTCCCAAGTACCATGTAATACATTGTCAACACGAAACCAAGACAGTCCGCACAATATCCCCGTTTGTGGTCGCAAAATGTCTGACAGAAGCAATCGCTTCTGGTTACAAAGTAACCAAGATGGGAAGCGGCGACCTTCTTCTGGAAGTGCGTGACAAGCTCCAATACAGCAAACTGACGAAACTTGTTGCGTTTGGTGACATTCCTGTATCTGTGGGCCCCCACAGGTCTATGGACACTGTGCGTGGTGTCATTTCTGATGACGACCTCCTTGAACTTAGTGAGAGCGAGCTGTCGGAAGGATGGCAAGACCAAAACGTGGTAAAGGTGCAACGAATTAAGTCAAGGCGCGACGACAAGGAAATTCCAACAAATCATGTAATAATAACGTTCGGAACAAGTGAACTGCCTGGTTCGATAGAGACCGGATATTGTAAACTTCGCGTACGACCATACATTCCCACTCCACGCCGATGCTTCAAGTGTCAGCGTTTTGGGCATGGGTCTCAGAGCTGCCGAGGGCGTGCTACTTGTGCAAAATGTGCTATATATATATATATATATATATATATATATATTCTTTTTTTAATTATTGCGACGTGCTTTTTTTTCTGTTTCTACTGCGGGATTTTTTGTTGTTGTTGTTTTAGTTCTGTTCCTACCGTCACCACTGTTTTGTGTCATTGCTTTCGTATCTGTGACCTGTCATCGCCTTCTTTATTTCCACTTCCTTTCTTCCTACCTTCAACTTCTCTTTCTATCCCTTCTTTCATAAAGTGTAGGCAGTCGTTGTGCACCTCTCGGTGGCATCAGCGCTGTCCTGTGTGTTTCTGCCTTCTGTCATCGTCTTTTTGCGCTGCCCCTTCAAGATGTTCAACCAGTACCAACTCGCCCAAATGTCGATCTCTCGGTGGCAGTTGCCCAGCCTGATCTTTCGCTATTTCCCTCTATGAGCATTGTATGTCTTTTCATATCGAATCAATCAATCAATCAATCAATCAATCAATCAATCAATCAATCAATCAATCAATCAATCAATCAATCAATCAATCAATCAATCAATCAATCAATCAATCAATCAATTTTTCATTAACATGCCCAGGAACAACCTCCTGGTCTTGGTACTGGCGCACGCGAGAATCGGTATAATACACACACGCTGTCGGGATCGCCAAGGCGCCGTCGACTGCGCGTCAGATTGCCGGAACGGCAGCCGCTGCCAGATAACGAATCTGCTTCGATGGCGGTGGTTGACTGCATGGAGTTTCCTACAACAATTACTACCGGGAACTCCGGCTCTGCAATCGTGGAGCCACCATGGGAATGACGGCAAGTACATGGATTTGTCTGATCTTGGTGCTTGTGGATTCCGACGTTCTTGTAGATTCGTTCATTACGCTTTGTATGCCTTCATTGTCGTAGATTTCAAGGCACTCTATACTTTTCTAAGTGCATAAGGCGCTGCGAACACGCGCAATCGCTACCAATTGCAACGATTGAGCTTGTCGAGGTGGCCAAATCGAAACGCGCCAAGCGTCTCGGGGCACTGGCTCGCTCGCGATAAATTCATTAGGGCGTTCCATATCGCTTGTCGATGCATGCGTCCGTGGCGTGATGGTTTCAATATCGGGCGCTTGTGCTGGAGGTCCTGTGTTGGAATTCTACCACCGGACAATTTTAATAATGTTTAATTATTTATTACGCCGTGCATCGTTGAAAATGACGAGCTTACGAAGTCACGAAGCCGTTTAAGTCCAGAAGGACGAAGTTTAAGCAAATGCATGCACTTCTCAGAACTCCTATGCTGGCTCAACCGCTCCCATTGCACCTCCCGTAGACACTAGCGCCAGAGTGCTCTCTAGTAACTATTGCACGAAGCCCTATGGTTGACTGGTCACGGGATGTTGTGCGCACGTTGGAGCAAGCGTGGCCGTGGCGCCATAAGCCGATGCGACGGACGATGACGGCAGGGGTTGCAACATGGGCCGTCGCAGCAAGCGCGTGAGCGTCAGGCGTGCGGCCCCCGCCGGGGCCAAGGTCATTTAGTCAGCCAGGGCTCGGCGAAGATTGCGCGGAGACACGTTTGTTCGTTACTGTAGAGCTCATTTGTTTCAGTTAAAAGCTCGTTTACTAAATAGCTTTTGTTTGAGTTAACCAGTGCTGCCCCGTCCTGGTTGAGGGCTACCACGCATACTGGAAAGAAGCGAAGACGCCTTTATGCGCAGCCGGTCAAGCGTCCTCCTCGCAGTGTTTGGCTGGGCACATGAAATGGGCTCATTCAGTCAAAACAAATGGGGATTATTCAGGCTGGGAATAGGCAGACACCAGAAAGACGTGAAACAAAAGCAGTATTTGAAGAAGCATATATATATATATATATATATATATATATATATATATATATATATATATATATATATATATATAGTCATATCATGAGAAGCCAACAAACACTGACACCAAGGACAACATAGGGGAAATTACTTGTGCTCAATGAATGAAGTAAAGAAACGATAAATTAGTGGAAATGAAAGTGGATGAAAAAGCAACTTGCCGCAGGTGGGAGCCGAACCCACAACCTTCGCATTTCGCGTGCGATGTTCTACCAATTGAGCTACCGCGGCGGCGTTTGCCCATCCACTTTCTTGGGTATTTATGTGTACTAGTAGGACCCTGGGAGTGTCAGCCAGCGCCACCACTCACAGAGCTTGGCGGCGGACGTGGAACGTCGTTTTTGCCGCAGGCGTCACGAGAACGTGATCTTTTTGGGTGAAGGCAACTGGTCAATAAACCCACATATGCTACCTGAAGGCATCAATGTTGCCGGATTCGAGACTCAATTACATAACGAGGGAGAATGCAAGAATTCATTGCAGGAATGTGGAAGTCAGTACGCTGGTGAATACTGACCCTTGATCCGCCTAATTTCGGCTGGAAATCCAACTCGTGAAACACTGTCAAAAGCGCGTCTACTACTTCGGTGGAGCTGAGCTCTTTCAGAGGGATTGCTTCTGGAAACTTTGTAGCCGGACACAGCATGGTAAACAAGTACCTGTAACCCGATTTTGTTTTTGGTAGAGGCCCTACCGTGTCTATCACAAGTCGTCTGAAAGGTTCTGTTATTAAGGGCACTACCTTTAGTGGAGCTTTCCATGTCTCTCCTGGTTTACCCGAGCGCTGGCAGGCGTCGCATGATCTTACAAAGTTTTCTACGTCTTTGAAACAGCCAGGCCAGTAGTATTCCATAAGCAATCTTTCTCTGATTTGTTTATGCCTAGGTGGCCGGACCACCCATTTCCATGACAGAGACTCAAAAGGTCCTCCCTGTACTTAGTAGGTACGACTAACTGATCTAGAATCCTACACTTTCGATCTCTGTAGTGCCGATACAACAATCATCCTCTCTCTTGTATCGTCACGTTGCGCCTAGCAATGCCTTCTTTAGCTGTGTGGTGTAATTTAGCTAAGCTGTGATCATTCTTTTGCTCCGCTACCAGTGACTCTCTGTCCAAACGTAAGAGCTGATAAAAAAAAAAGTTCTTTGAGGCCGGTGATAGTAATGACCCTGTCTCGTTTGCAAGTGCATCAGCGGGCTCTTCCTGCAGGGGTGAACTTTGACACCGTAGCGATCCGCTTTCATTGAGCTGGTCAGCTGGCGGGCTTTCCTAGACCGTTTTTTCATCCCTCGACGGACTTGAACGGGTGATAGCCTACGCTAGCCTGTCGCTGTCAAAAGCGGAAGGCTAATTATTCTACAACTGAAAAGGAATGCCTCGCCATCATTTGGGCTACAGCGAAATTCCGCCCTTACGTATATGGCAGGCCATTCAAAGTCGTCAGCGACCATCACGCATTGTGTTGGCTAGCTAATTTAAAGGACCCTTCAGGACGGCTGGCGCGGTTGAGCCTCAGACTGCAAGAATCTACAAGTCCGGACGAAAACACTCTGATGCCGATTGCCTATCACGCGCCCCCATTGACCCGCCACCGCAAGACGACGAGGATGACAACGCCTTCCTTGGAATAATAAGCGCGAAAGACTTCATTGAATAGGAACGAGCATACCCGGAGCTAAAAGGCCTCGTCGAGTATTTAGAAGGGAATACCGACGTTGTTCCTAGGTCAATTAAGCGCCTATTGTCTTAGTTCATGCTGCAAAACAACCTACTCGTTAAGAACTTCTCACCAGTCCGCGCCAACTACCTTCTTGTTGTTCCGTCAGCGCTGCGTCCAGAAGTACTGCACGCCCTACATTACGATCCAACCGCTGTGCACCTCGAATACTCCCGGGCGCTATCGAGGATACAGGAAAGGTATTACTGGCCGCGCCTGACCGTCGATGTTGCCCGTTACGTCAAGACATGCCAAAGCTGTCAGCGACGCAAGACACCACCGACAAGGCCAGCAGGATTACTACAGCCGATCAAGCCTCCTTGCCGACCTTTTCAGCAGATCGGGATGGGTTTGTTGGGACCGTTTCCGACGCCAACAGCCTGAAATAAGTGGATCGTCGTGCCGACGGACTATCTCACCCGCTTCGCTGAAACTAAAGCTCTGCCGAAAGGTAGCGCAATCGAAATGGCGAAATTTTTCGTCGAGAACATCCTGCTGCGACATGCATGGTGCCCCAGAGGTCCTCATCACCGACAGAGGAAGGGCCTTTATAGCAGAGCTAACCCAAGCCATTCTGCAATACAGCCAGACAAGCCACGGGAGGACAACTGCCTACCACCCGCAGATGAACGGTTTCACGGAGTGCCTGAAATACCCTCGCCGACATGCTAGCAATATACGTCGACGTCGAGCACAAGACGTGGGACGCGGTGCGTATGTAACCTTTGCTTACAACACGGTGGTGCACGAAACAACACAGATCACGCCGTTCAAGCTGGTTTACGGCAGGAATCCGACGACTACTCTCGATGCCATGCTGCTGCACGTCTGCGACGAAGAGAATCTTAACGTCGCCACCTATCTCCAGCGCGCCGAAGAAGCCCGACAGCTCGCCCGCCTGCAGATCAAGAACAAGCAGAGGACCGACAGCCGACACTACAACCTTCGACGACACTACGTCGAGTACAAGCCCGGCGACCGTGTTTGGGTTTCGACCTTTGTTCGCCGACGAGGACTTAGCGAGAACCTTTTACGCCGCTATTTCGGACCCTACAAGATCATCCGACGCATTGGAGCACTCGACTATGAGGTTATGCCAGACGGCATTTCGCTATCACAGCGACGCCGCTCACGACCTGAAGTATTCCATGTTGTGCGAATTAAGCAGTTCTACCGGCGCTAATGAACTTTGGACATATTTTTTTGAACTGTGTCACATTGGACATTGTGTCTTTATTGTTTTGTTACTTTTGTTTAATAAGTGTCCTTTTGTGTTTCACTCTCCTGACTGTAGCATCGGGACGATGTTTCTTGAGAGGGGGGCATTGACACGTGAACTTGTTTATCTTTTACGCGTGAGCGCTTTTCACCGTCTGACAAATGTTATCGCTCAGCGCAGGACGCGCCCGCATGTATCAGAAGTTTCTGGAATGTTATCGATGCTTCTATCCGATGTCTGTTGTCGCCGAACCTTGTGTAATCTCATTGCATGTATGCGCAACGCGAATTGTGCAGAACTTTCTGGAAGACACGCGGACGACACCAGCGATTACTCTGTAACGTTCGATATGGCTCATGTATAAAAGCCGACGCGCTTTACCCGCTCATCAGATTTTCGACGATCGCCGACTGTGTTCGCCGCTGTTGTTCCTTGAGCGTAGCCTATTTTTGAGGGCGCAGGTTCGCCCAATAAAACGCCAGTTCCGTTACTCACAGCTTCGCTGCTTTCTTCACCGTCATTACCACGTGACAATATACATTGTAATAATACCCGAGATATGGCTAATCTTAACCACAAGTCTACTCTTCAGGTGTATATTGACGGTCTGGGCCTCATGTAAGGGCAGAGGAAGAGAGGCGACCACCTTGTGAACCTCTTTCGCATACCACGGGCCAAAGCTAAGAGCAACGCGAATACATTTTATGACAGAGTTTGAGGACGATTATCTCTGTACAGGCGTCAGTCTCATGATGTCTACTAATTTCACGTGTTGAGCACAGTGACCGCACTGAATTCTGCCGCTCTTTGTAGTACGGTTACACACACACACACACACACACACACACACACACACACACACACACACACATATATATATATATATATATATATATATATATATATATATATATATATATGTGTGTGTGTGTGTGTGTGTGTGTTTGTGTGCGGGAATCATGGGACAATGTTCCACGAAACGTTATTTATTTATTTATTTATCTGGCTTTGCAGTAGGTTCTGCGTCTTAGCGAGATCCGTATACTGTTACGAAAATTACTTCAGGGTCTCTTGCATCTCCTTATCGTTGTCTTTCGTTTTCCTCTGGGTGGGTCTCTTTGTAATTTATCTGCTACGGAGAGGTAGAACTCTTGCGTTCCCTGGCCATTTAATTTCCTTTCCCCCTGAGCTTCCCATTTTACAAACAAAAGCAAAATACAGTAACTCAGTTCCACTCACTGCGCGCACATGGCGCTTACCTCCGCAGCTCGCCCACACGTTCGCCCCCGCTGATGGGGTCGTTTATTTGCGCGCCCCGCCTTGCCGTGCGCTCCATTTGTCCCCAAACTGTTGCACGGTTCTGCATTTTCGGTGGCGCCTCATCTGTTTCCTGTCTCGAGCGTGCGCGTGCTTTACTGTTTGAGGCGTAACGCCCATTCGGATGGACACACCAGCTGCTGCTGCTGCAGCAGCAGCAGCACCTTCGTCCGCTCACACTCCCCGCGTCGGCTGTGCTCGAGCGCAATGTGTCCGTGTCTTCTCTCTCTTTTCGTTTCAGTGTGCTTTTCTTTCTTGCGTGAGCGCTTTCCTGCGCGTCTGCTTCTGTGTAGCTTAGTGTGTATATACGTGCCACACCGCACAGCCGGGGAGCGTAACGTTACGCTTTACTGAGACTGCGCATGCGCTCCGGCTGGAGAAGGGCGAGGGAGATATGCACGAGAAGTAACACATAACAGCAACCCCCCCGCCCCTTCCCGAAAAAAAAAAAAAAGTGGCAGAAAGCTATCTCTCTGCACACCTTCCTCCTCTTCCTCTGCTTGTAGTGATTCAACGAACGATGACAGGACGAAGCGAGGAGATGGGTGGAGGGGGGGGGGGGGGGGGGGAGTGACGGCGGGGAGGGTCAGGAGTAGCGGTCGCCGCCACCGCAGTGTGCATTGCACGCCTATCGCCCAGTCGCTTTCATTTCGCCGCGTGCTTCGCTCGACTGTCTGTCTGGCCCGTCTGGCTCGCGTGGAGCCGCCTCGACGTCGACTGCATCCTTTCCAGTGCCCACGAGAATCGAGCCCCGTCTCTGCCTGCCGAGGAAGCGACTCGACTTTGGCTAGAACTTGCTTCCCAACAGCCTGACCTCGAAGAGCAGCCATCGGTTTTCTCTTTGTTATCGTTTTCAAGGCGGCCAAAATCGGATACCGCCGACAAAATCCACAGCGGTAGCATCTGCGAGACCATCGGGGGCTCCAGGCTACGAAAGGTGAGGAAAACGGCCGACGTCATTTTTGAAAAACCTTCTCCTCCTCTCCCTCATTTGATTTACCCTGCAGTCTTGTGATGGAGGGGTGGGTCCTTTCAGTTATGCCGAGCGGGTTGTCTGCGCTGGATCAACGACTCGGAGATGAGGAAAAATAAACACGGATGTTCCATGCGTGGGATGAACGCGCTGATATATGGTGCGCAAATAACGTTATTTGTTGCAGCGACCACGAGGCTACAGCCAACTCCCCCCCCCCCCCCCAAACCACTTTGTTTTTATTTTCCGAGAAGTCGTATATGTACAACGACCTTGCTTTGTTTTGAAAAGGTACTAAAAGAAGGAGTACGAAAATGCAAAGCTGCTGCAAGGGTTGCCACGGCGTGGTATTTATACACCGTAGCAACCCTATAGCATTTTGTTTCGAATTGTGGTATATCGGGGCCGACGTGAAGATTTGTCCTTTTTCATGCTGTACCTCGAACCTATACGTTCATTGAAAGGAGTGGGATTGCGCGTTTCTTTCAATGAATCGCTATTTTAAAATAGACATGCAAAATACAAAACCCCCACTAAGCGAGTGTCTGACCGCTGTATACAGCCTAACCCTTTGCATTTTAGCTGAACGCCCCTGGCGCATCGCTACAGTGCATCTTCATCGGGTAATGTGTTAATGCAAGGTATGGGCGTGTTGTCCAAGGCGATGGTTTTCAACGATGATAAATGCAAGATGTTGGTGAAGATTGCGGAGAGGTGCGTTTTTCTTTTTAAGCCTGAGGCGTCCATTCATTTATACAACCATGTCCAAGATTGAATTTCGAGAGCTTATGACTTAAAAGTGCAGCTGCAGCTAATATTACGACTGAGAAGCAAAGAGCCGCCCCTCGTCCAAGTTGAGCGGCTGAGCGTGAACAGAGGAATTCCCCGATGTTGCGCCGATATTACCTATTTAGCGTCGAGCCGTTCGTACCAGCATGATTGAACTTCAATCTATATTCGTGGACGTCAGTGATAAGTGGACGTTATAGTGGCATTTGCCTGGCCGCATCTCCGAGTTGGGGTAGCGATATTACCTGACGGCATTTTACATTGAATCGTAAACATGCAGAACGCAATTGAAAACATCATTTACTAAAATTTATTTTGCCTTCCTAACCAAGCGAAATTTTTCCAAGTGCCATCCAACTCGTTCGAGTCTAAAAGGATTATGAAACAAGCTTTCTGTCATAAAAGGGGCCGGTTGGAACTGGTTCCAGCAAACAATCGGAATTACTAGTTCCAGTTGGGATTTGCCCATGCTGGTCGCAGCTGTCACTTGTTGACTGGTTCCAGTTGGAAAAAGTTACCCGATGCGCGCGGTGCTGTATAGTGTCAAGCTTGAATTTTCCTTCTATTCTCACGTATCCATGAAAGCTCTCTCAGAAAGCTATTCTTTTCATTTTATTTTTTTTAAATCCAGCAGAGCTTTAGCACGGTACTGAAAGGGCAGGGCAAAGGGAATTTCACCAGCATAGCACTCCTGTTCGCGTATGCGCAATTTGCATCCCGGGCGAGCCTGTTCGTTATTGGTTCAATCAACTTCTGCTGGCACGTCTATAAAGACTGATTCTACACCGACAATGCAGCTTTGTAACACAGGCACCACACCACCAGGGACAAACAGGCTTGCGCAGCACTGAAACCGGAAAGAAAAGCCGTCGGTTGACAGTTGCAGCCAGCGCAACGTCGATGTCTGCTCCGGCCGACCTTGCTTTGTAGCGCCATATTGAAGCAACTGTGATGGCATGCGTTGATACAAACTAGATGTCCACGAACGCTGACCTGCTCTGATTGTTCAGCAAGTACTGGTCACAAACACCTTTAACACAGCGTTTGTTTGATATCGTATCCTATTACAAGTGGATACGAGGAGGGGATTGGGGGGTGAGAGCTGGCGTGTTCACGAATGCTCTCGGGAACACCAGCGATGCTGGCGCGGGGACCGAGCACAGACGCCCGGTCGTCTAACTGCGAGCAAGGCTTGCAATAGGTAGTCCCGTCTCAACGGGTGCAAAGGCCGGAATGCGGCTGCGTACGATCGTATCGTCTTGCTCGTTAATGAACTCCAAATGGCGCAGAAATCGGCCCAGATCCTCCCACGGCGGCCCCCGTTCAACCGAGGTTTAACCCATCTCTCGTCGTTACGGGGCTTCGACAATGATGAACAATGAGGCACGCGGCAGCGCCGAGCCCCCCCCCCCCCCCCCCCCCCCCCCCCCGGACGCTTCCTGCCGCACGGAATTATCTCTTCTTCACAAGCGGTGGTTGAGCGTTTTAAGCGCTAAATTAAAGTCGTATAGGGTGTAGATAGGACAGCGACGATTACGATGATGGTGCTGCTGAACTGCCCTAACGTTTGCTCGATGACACTATAGGGAACTCGGGGCCCTGATATCGCGCTATTGATCCGATGTTTTTTTTTTTTTTTTTTTTTGGAAAGCAAGCAGTGAACAAGTGATTCACGTGATAAACGTTGCTACTTGCTTGTCAGTAACTTAATGTTGAGTGTTTTGGCTCTTAGCCTAAAATTACTTCACGAGTTCTCCAAGGGTCCAGGCCTTACGCGAGCGTGAATCTAAAGGCGACACTGTCAATCAATATCCGCTGAGATACATCCACGGCTCCGTAGAGTATAACTCAGGGAACTCCTGCGAATGTTACACGATTCCGAAAGTGGAGCACTCACCGAATTCTAACAGCGGATGCGATGGTTTAACAGATGATTTAACGAATATGGGACATCACTGCTACTGATAAATATCTAGAGCTTAACCGGCTGCCGGCCTGTGTTTGAGCTGTCTGTGGGCTCGTGATTCCAAAACTTTAGTTTCATTATAGTGACAATTAATAGCATAGCGCTCTTCTATTCGCTTCTTGGGAGGGCGGTACTCTATAGAGAAAAATTCCAAAGACGGGAAACGGTTTCGTTGGTATCCAATGCGGACAACATCGCTGAAAGCTTCTAAAAACGAAAAATAAAGCGAGAGAAAAATTACAGAGAATGTTGAGATCTGCAAATACTTTAGGTCATCTTAGGGCTGTACTGTTCATACGGGATTGCATGCGCCGTGCCATCTGCACTAAGGTGACTTACCGTACGGCCCGAAGGCCGAAGATTTTTGAAGGACAAGCCGACATAGAAGGGAGACAGAGTACTAAGTTTAAGCGTTCATTGCTGCTGTCTCATCTTTGATCACTGTTCCATTCCATTCTTGGAGACGCATGTTTGAGTCCTGACAGGGGTGAAATACTTTTTTTCCAACGTGACGGCTGAAGTAATGTGCGCGCAGTCGCGTTCCCTAAAAAAGAAAAGAAAAAAGAAAAAAAAAGTGATCCGGCATAAACAACCTCTTCCCCTCTTCGAGTAGTACAGCTCATGAACTAGAATTGTGCTATCTGCCACAGGCAACCTTTAAAGATTTTTGAAAGTGTTCGCTGAAAGACTTGGCATATATAGTTGAGGAAGAACACAAACGTGCTAAGTACAACTTTACAACATTTCGGCAGGTGCATGGTCCTACCTTCGTCAGTGTAATTAAAGTTAACTAATGTTTACTCTGACCAAAGCAGGACCACGTACCTAAACATTTGTGAAGTTGTAGTTGGCACGTTTGTCTTCAACTGCATATCGCACCGGAGACATCGAATTTGATTTTACACAGAACTCCTTTTCAGCGCCCATCTTCCCGTCCCCAAGCATCCTGTTCGCATCTGCTTACCTCTCGCCTAGATTTTCAATAGCAGCCGATATCTGGACGAACAGCTGCCAGTTTTCGCCAGTCGCTGCATGCTCTATTTTCTTGGCACGCTGCCTGCACTGCCTCTATCTCCATGCGGTGGTGCGAAAGAACAGCCGCTCCTTGCAAGCAGCAGTCCCCCCCCCCCCCCCCCCCCCCCCCCCTCAACGCACGCCATTCCAGGTGGCGTAATGACCAGCCTCTGCATGCGTCACTGATACCCCGAACAGCCCCTCCTGTTAGTAGAAAAAACGCGCACACCAAGCCAGGCCACGAATACATTATTATCGGCATCTGCCACTTTTATTGATATGAACGTCGCCCGTGTGCACATGGCGCGTTACGTCAGGTTGCAGCCAAGAACCTCATTTCATTTCCGTCTGCTCCTGTACCTCTGGTAGCGCACGTGACCGAAGCGAGCGCTTTCCATATATCAACGAAAATATACGACGTTGAAAGCTAGCCAATAGCAATATAACACGTTACTTAAAATTGAAAAAAAATTTCTCTTAGGTTATTTTATCTGAATTATGAAGGATCTCTTCACGGTGACTTTGCGGTATAATTTCAGCGACATGGCGTTGCACCCGAGAAAACCGCGGAACGAGAGTGCACTGTCAACCTGCGGCACCTTGACAAAAGCAGTCTTTGACTACGCGCCTGCTTGAAGGGACATAAGTAAAGCTTTAATGGTAAATTGTGCTTATGCAATAGAAACACGGCAGCTCTTACCGTAAGAGCGTATGAGCCAGAAAAGACGCAAAAGCAAGGAACATGTGGGGACGCGCCCTGAAGTTTCCCTACCAGCTCGCCGTGCGTTCATGGATTTTGAAAGCGTGTGCATGCTGTAGGTTCATAGTTTATTAATAGAGAATGACTTGAACCACACTATAACGGAACCTAAGGCTTCGGCATTTATTTTTCCTGTGCCAAAACGGCCCAAATACGAAACGCACGAAAAAAAAAAAGAAAACTTGGGTTCGATTACGTCGCAATGACGTACCGGCACTGGGATGTTGACGCAAGATCCAACCAGGAACGTTTGGCCTTGATTTGCTGCAGTAATAATAAACCTTGTCTTTCTCCAAATTAACGAAAATAGTGTTGCGAAAGAATACTTTAACAGTATAACCGGGTTTGATTGTTAGTCTAAGTTAACGGGTACTGCGGTCAGATTGACGCAGTGTACGTCCTTTTAATCATCTGCACGTGAGCAAATACGCAGCGCAGGTGGCAGAGGTACATAACGTATACGCGAGGCCCCGCCTCGATCCCCGCGACCTGTTGCTCGCGAGGAGAAGCGGAGCCGCATTGCACGGGTCAGCGGCAAGATGGAAAGACGGAGGAAACTTCGCGGGAACCGTTAAGCTTGCGGTGCGGCCTCCTTGAGTGTGTACAAAAAAACCGTAGATAAGCTGGGCGCTTGCTCAGCAGCGATAAAGGATGGCCGTTTAGCATTCGGGGCTCAAGAAGAGTGTCGGGGGCTGCTGCTCTGCTGTTTACAGGAAACGACGTGCAGCACTGAAACGAGTCCGCGCCTGAGCTGTCGGTCTTGTAAGCAGCCGGTTCTTTTTTTAGAGAGCGCGCGCGAAGTGCTTGAGTTGAGAGCACACACGGATCCAATGAGTAAATTCTGGGGGTGGGGGGGGGCACCCCCCTCCCACTCACTTTACACGCACACACGCACACAAGCTACCATGGATCTGCCTCTGGCTGAGAGTGAGACGTCGATGTTAGCCTTGATTATATTGCTACAGGGAACGCTTTATTTATTTCGTTCTAATTTCTACAAACAGTTGCTTCGCATTTTTTCATTACGCTGTAGAATTCAGAAATGCAAGCGCTTCGGAGCGTTTGTTGCGACATCGTGCAGTGCGGGCGATGTGTTGCACCTCCCGCTCTAACTGGCACATGCGTAAACCTTGCGCAGAGTTTAAGCGAATAGAAAGTTTCCAGGTCAAATCTGGGTCGGTGCCATGCATGCCCCGGAGCGACCTCTAATTAGCTCGGCTAATAAAAGCGCGAGAAAAATAAAGACGCACGAAGAGAGATTAAAGTCGCGATGGGCTTTACGAGTTGAGGAAAACGCGGCGGTGGCTTGGAATCACTCTGTGTGTATATTCAAGGAAGTATAGCATATGTCTAAGGGAAGTGAAAGAAGCATGCACATTTCCCTTTTCTACAGTGACTTTACTTCTAATAGTGTGTACAACACATTAGGTCCGCTCAAACTAATGACACACAAAGGAAGGTCAAGAAACCCTCCTTTATGAGTTGTTAGTTGCCGCCCGTAAGAATGTAGAGCTTTGGGCGCGGATCACGACACCGTGTATATACAGCAGATAAATGGTTGAAACAAAGTCTACTGCGGCGTTAGCCGTCACCCGGAAGCTCAGCTTAATACTCGAATGGGAAAAAGGCGAAATTAAATACTTGCGACAGGCACGGACACGCAGTCGCAAAAGATTACTTGTCTACTTGCCGCCCCAAATACGGAGGTTTTGGTTTTATTCGTGGTTTATTGGGGGTCGAGGGTGCCAAATCTGTTGGTCGAGAAAGTATTTCGAAATTCAGTGCGCATCGGCACAAGACAGAGGCCGTTATACTGAGCAGTTATATCTCCTGGCACGTACTACATCGTCGAATCCGTGCACATCTGTTACCTATCATTCCTATCAGATAGATAGATAGATAGATAGATAGATAGATAGATAGATAGATAGATAGATAGATAGATAGATAGATAGATAGATAGATAGATAGATAGATAGATAGATAGATAGATAGATAAAAGAAACGCTTCAAAATACATTTGCTTAACAGGACTGTTTACGCAGAACTTGCGATATTTACTTCAGCAGAGTAGTGAAAAACGTTGTGAAGAAAATTTAGAGTAGCAAGAGTTCGTATATCTTTCATACCACTGTCAGCACTCTTTAAAGTATTCTGTTGTTTTTATTCTTTCCGCTCCCTCCCTCTTTCATTTTCAAAAGCTGTCGAGCACGACGCCCCCGCCGATAGCCCGTGCAGTTATATGGGTCATGACGACGAGGCTGGCTCGAGTGCCGCAAAGAATGCACACATGTTGCACGCAAGCGTGTTGTGAGAACCAGCCGAATGCGCAGCAGTGTTTGCAACCCCTTCCTCCTCCCTCCTCATTCCATCTGCTAACCTCACCGACGCAGGAAATGCGCTGCCGCACTTACAAGGCTGATATCGAAGAGTACCAGCGAGCTCGCCGCCATACGCGTGTATTTGCGTCTGCTTATCTTGTATCAGTGCGGAAAACACACAATCTATGACCCGAGCTCCCCTTTATGTTCATTTCATTAGTTGTTTCTTAGTTACTATGCGAGAGCTCTCTGCAGATAGCGAGCGCCCTGTGTTCTTGTCCGTCCCCATTTCTGTGTATGTGTTAACTTCATTTTTTTTTGTCTCCCTAGCCATCCTTGCAGCTTGACTTGACACAAAAGAAAGATGGAGAGCGGGACTGTATACGCATTGTCTTTCCCAAGGAGATAATTAGCTTATCAGACAGTTGTGTCAGAGCCACAGATATGTACGTATGCGTCAAAAATGCTGTAGTCGCAAGGCACCTGCATGTGAGGTCCCGCGATTGTGCCCGTCGACGTCACGTGGTGCTTGTCGAGAGTGCGCTTGGCGTCAAAATTGTACCAAATCAAAGAAGTCCAATTGAGAAGAGACATGAATGTAAGGCGGTCGCAGACAAAGCTTCACATGGACAGGCGTTGCCGCTACTCCACGCCATACGACGAATAAGCCGGATAATGCAAACGCGCATTCTTAAAAATTAAATTACATTCTGGGGTTTTACGTGCCAAAACCATGATATGATTATGAGGCACGCCGTAGTTGGGGGACTCCGGATTAATTTTGACCAACTGGGGTTCTTTAACGCGCACCTAATGCACGGTACGTTGGCGTTCTTGCATTTCGCCCCCGTCGCGCGAAATTGCGCAATTTGCGATAGATGCGTAACGAGAAATAGCGGCGAACATACCAGTTTGGAGGTATTTTTGACATGCTAAGTGTGTTACTCCAGCATGACAACTGATACAATCGGGCGGAGCTTCTGACCTATTTGTGCGGTCATCGAGCATTCGCCAATCAGTGTGTCGTGCGACTCCTGGCACGGTGTATGTATACGTATGGACAGTAAGCATCGCTCAAAACTAGTCAACTCTGCCATGGCTCGGCAAAAGGCGTAGCATGAGAACTTTCAACTGGCACCAAGTTTATTTCCCCGCCGTGGTAGCTCGGTGGCTAAGGCGTTACGTTATTGAACACGAGGTGCCGGGTTCGATTCCCGGCGGCCCCGTTCCGACGGGGACGTAATGCAGAAACGGTCGTGTATCATGCGCAAAACGATTAGCCCACCTACGGCGTCCCTCATGGCCAATTTTTTTGTTTTGACAATGTATCAATTAGCTCAAAATTATGTCAGAGTAAGCTCCCCTTTATAATAAAACACTTCGACCGTTGACCTCTTCGTTACTTAGCTATGATCAATTACATTGGTGGTAAGGAGTCAGTCATAACTCTGTTCAAAGTAACTTATGATCAGTCAGTCGAAGGAATACCTTTTTTCCTGTTAAACTCGCATTAGGTGCAGGCGCGGGCGGATTAATCGTTGTTATAAGTGCACGCTCCGCATTGTTAGACGGGGAGGCGAAAAATCCAAGGCAGGGTGCGTTGACTGTTCGTCGCGTGCGACTGTGCCAAGTGCGGCGGCAGCATATGCTATCTACGCGCGTGCTCTGTTATCGTGTAGTACGCGGGAGCAACAACTGCGAGAAGTGTCCTGAGCTTGCATAGTTTATCATGCAGAGAGAAGACACCTGCTTTGAGTTGTTCCATCTATAGGCAATTTTATACGTCAAGCTGTTCCCATCTCTTTCCCCGAGAATGCTGACGTTATGTTCTTTCATCCAACTTTCCTTTTTATTTCTTTTACCTCGTTCGGACCTTTACTACGGACCGCTCGCTTTTTACTAAGTGTGTGGTGTAATACAGTCTTCGGTATTTTGCAGCCTTTTACCTATTGCGGACGGTATAGAGTATGCGCACAAACTTTGGAAAGTGCACCAGCCGTTGCGTGTACAAGCGGAGGTTTTCGCCGGACCGTGTATTAGTGCTTTTATCGCAACCACGTACGTTACTGCCCTCTGCAGGGGTACAGCGTTCAGCTCTGCTGCTGATGTGATATTGTTATGGGAAGCGGTCGCCACGCTACAGGCAGCATTGGGACAATAATTGGAACTGAAAAATGCACTAGAACCAACGACTTGGAATCTATATACAGCGAAACTTTGTATAAGGGCATAAGGAGTCGAAACACGAGTACACACACACACAACACACACACACACGCACGCACGCACGCACGCACGCACACACACACACACACACACACACACACACACACACACACACACACACACACACACACACACACACACACACACACACCGCGCGCACGCACGCACGCGCACGCACGCACGCACGCACGCACGCACGCACACACACACACACACACACACACACACACACACACACACACACACACACACACACACACACACACACACACACACACACACACACACACACACACACACACACACACACACACACACACACACACACACACACACACACACACACACACACACACACACACACACACACACACACACACACACACACACACACACACACACACACACACACACACACAAGCACAGGTACAGATAAATTATAACGAATCTTTTGTTAAGCGGAGTTGCTGACTACTAGCGCGTACGACGGATGCCTCGAACGCATCATGGTTTCAAAGGCAGCATGCGCATGCGCACGTAGCGTAATTCGAAACCATTCTATACGCATGGTAGCGTTTACTTCCTCATTACCGTGTAGCTGCGGATGCGCGAAGGCGACCGAGCTTTCTGGTTCTTTTTTTTTTTCATTTCCCCCGCACCGCCGGCCATGCAGCTGTCGCGGATGCACGGAGGCGAGCGCCATGTGGTGGGGGTTCAAGGAACCCAGCGGCGCGCGCGGCGCGCGTACTCCGCTGTGATTGGTTGGCCTGTTCGGCAAGAGTACAGCCTGGCCGCAGCCATGGCCGTGAAATCCGGCAAGGTTCGCTATGAAAACGGCGAGGTTCGCTTTTAATAACACATGGAATGTGTGTCAATCAGAGGGGCTTTAACTCACTCAGACTCACCCGAACTCTAGCTCATTAGGGCTTTTTGTAGTGTGTTAAGTGTTTCCACTGTGTATTCGAGAATGCTGACCTCAAGCTTATTATTCTATGACAAGAAGCTGCATAATCGACCGTCTCAGTTAGCACGCGAATTAAACTTGCAGCGTGCACGCTCGGTCAGGAATAATAAAGCTTGACTCGTCATTAGTGCAACAGTTCCAGCGAAGGGTCTGCGGAACTACGCCGCTGGCTTCGACGGTTGCGACGTTGGCTCTCAACGTTTTGTAACGAAGAGTATCAAAGAATTTTCTTCTTTTGGAAAGTAACTCCTATAACTCTCGCGGCGCGCTTGGGAAAAGCTTCGAACGGCGGCTAAATGAGGCCTATTCTAGCGACATACACACCTCGCAGCTGTCAGATGTTTCATGTTAACCTTTCGTTGTCCGATTGCAGTTGGCTTCTAGTCATGTATACTAACTCAGGTGCTTTATTGTATTTTTTTTTTTTCATGACATTATGGATGTATGTCCGCGCTGGCGTCGCGTATATTCTCTGCCTACGACTGGGTGCACAGCGGATTCTGGAGATATGGCGTTAGCCCGCGTGTCATTCTCTCGAGGCCGCTGTTTTGCCGGAGTTCCGCTTCGGTTGCTCGACATTCTTCTCCCCAGATACCATGCGTCAGCGAGACCAGTGTATATGTTCAAAAAAATCCGAGAATTCTATTCTCTGAGTTTGGTGTTCTCGCGTGGCTGCTTATTTTCTCGCCTTCTAATTTTCTTTTCACAATTGTCTTTTGTGCTTTCGAGAAGTCTATGTACACCTCAAATGCACCGAGTTCAATCGGTGCTGCACCACCTGAAGAACTGCGCCTGACTTTGTGGCTGCTCCTGGTGCGCCAAGTCCGCGAAATCCTGAGGCGATGGCCATCGTTGCCACTTCACCACCAGGGAGCACCACCTCCACAAACAAAGAGGACTCGGACAAGAGTCGTCATTCAATCACGTTTTCTCCTTCCTTCACACACTTCTGGTTCGCTGCTAGTCATTTAGCAAGGAGAAAGCACTGTAGAAAGCACTTATTTCAGGGTCAAGTTATCAGAGGGTGGCACCTCCCCTTAACGAACGACCAGTACCGCAAATTCTTGCTTCGGAGCCTTTGATGGATCAACACACCCTCTTATAAGATGCGTTGACGAAGCGGATGCCAGCCACTGGGGGATCCGGAGCGACGCCGGTGCGCGTGCATCGCCGATTTCATGCTTGACGATATCAGTTTATCTGGGACATGCATTGGAAGTTCGCAACAGCCAAAGCTACGCCAGCGTGTACAGATGCGTGAACGAACTCGAGGAAAAATGAAAAGATTGCCCCAGAAACCATCGAACGTGATTGACAAAATCAGCGACAGCGTTCTTGTGCAACCTGCTGCATATCCCCATGCCATCCGTGAATCCAAAGTGGGCGAAGTAGCTAAATAAAGCTATCGGTTTTAATGGCCTCCATATATAACATTAGATTTAAAGGAACGTAAACTGGTCACAAGAAGTTCAAACGCAAGAATTGTTCGTAAGAGCAAACGCTAGTCAATCCTTATGCTGGGCACATCATTAGCGAAGGCAGTCGGCAAATGGCAAAGAGCACTTACGAACGAAATGATTTGTGAATTCGGCCCCCGGGCCCGTATTCACAAAAAACTCTTACACTAGAAATGTTCGTAAGTGCAAATTGTAGCCAATCACATTGCTGGACAAAATATTAGCGAAGTTGACCAGCCAACGGCAAAGATTCCTTACGAAAGATAAGCTTTGTGAATTCGACCCTCGGCTCCGTATTCACAAAAGAAAACTCTTACGCTAGACATGTTTGTAAGTGCAAATTGCAGCCAATCACATTTCTGGACATATTATCAGCGAAGGCGACCAGCCAATGGCAAAGATACCTTACGAAAGATAAGCTTTGCGAATTCGGCCCTCGGGCCCGTATTCACTAAAGAAAGCTCTTACGCTAGACATCTTTGTAAGTGCAAATTGCAGCCAATGACATTGCTGGACATATTATCAGCGAAGGCGACCAGCCAATGGCAAATATACCTTACGAAAGATAAGCTTTGCGAATTTGGCCCTCGGGCCCGCATTCACTAAAGAGAACTCTTTAACGCTAGACATCTTTGTAAGTGCAAATTGCAGCCAATGACATTGCTGGACATATTATCAGCGAAGGCGACCAGCCAATGGTCAAGATTCCTTACGAAAGATAAGCTTTATCAATTCGACCCCCGGGCCCGTCTCTGAGGTGGGTAAACCGAGAAACCTCGCCTAATAACTAACTCTTGCTCTTCATAATAACCAACTAGTAGCAGTTATTTTTCTCGATTTAAAAAAAAGCATTTGACACCGTTGATCATAATGTCTTACTTAATAAGCTAAGCACTTATGGCTTTCGCAACAACGCACTTGAATTGTTTCGTAGTTATTTTCACAATCAAAACCAAATAGCTGATATAAACAAAATAACCTAATCCCCTCAGCATCTGAGAACAGGAGTGCCACAGGGATCTGTGCTTGGTCCCTTGTTTTTTACAATTTATATAAATGACTTACCCCAGATTTTAACGTCCGCTAATTTATTGATGTATGCCGATGACACTGCTTTGATAATCACAGGTAATAACATCAAGGAAATAGAAGAAGAAATGCAAATAGAGCTTTCTAAGATTTACGAATGGTTTCTTGCGAATAAATTGACAATAAATACCAAAAAAATAAATATACCCTTTTTCATTCACGTTCCAAAACCGTCAGTAGTGGTTCTATCTCATTGTTTATAACTCAATGTCCACTCGAACGCACCGACTCATATACGTACCTCGGCGTTATTCTCGACAAAAATCTAAACTGGCAATGCCACATAGAAGCTCTTTGCTCCAAGCTAGCATGTGGCTGTTATGCTCTTCTCAGGGCACGGGAACATTTTCAAACAAACATTCTCCGCATTTTGTATTTTTCATTTATTCAATCTCATTTAATGTACTGTATTGAGTCATGGGCATGGACTTTCACAACGTACCTATATATAACCTATTCGACGCCTTCAAAAACGAGCTGTCCACACCCTTACTTTCTCTCAGCGAAATGAAACAAGTAAACCAATCTTTGCCAAATTGCAAATACTGGCCTTCGATTCTTTGCGCGAAATAAATATAGTCAAATGCATTAATCGCATCATAGCAGACAATCATCCATTTCATGTATCAATATTATGTATGCCAGCTCGCCCAACACGAAATAAAACTTTTTGCAACTTGAACTGAATTCAAGAATCAATAAATGAAAAATACCACCGACAAGAAATATATATGGCCAGAGATTAGTGGAATTTATTGGCATAAAAATATGGAATAAAAGATCATTTGAGGCTAAACAAAACAAAAATGTGTCACAGTGGTTAAAAATATACTAGCTTCAGCAAATATTCGCGGAAACTGTCTGAATATGTTCATTCCATGAACGCGACCAATAAATAGTATGTACTTGTTTACTAGTATGTTTTCATGCTAAGTTGCAAACGAGATTTTTTTTTCGTACTAACCAAGTGTTCCTTTCAATCTATACTGTTTTTCTATATGCTCTATGTGTTTCTTATTTTTATACTGTGCATTAATGTGTCACATACAAGGCTTACTGCCAATTATATATTTGTAAATGGCCCCACCACTAGCCTTTGGCTAAGGGGCCATGCAGTCTTTGCACACAATTTGTACTAACTTTGGAGAAAATAAAACTTGAAACTTGAAAACGTGTCCCCATGTTCAAATCAGCTAACCCTTCTGAAGGTCATTGCGTAGAGACGAGGGGTGCGAGATAGGACACGTGCGATTTTGCTTACGGTCACCGACCACGCGGCTCGGAGGCCCACTTTTCATCAAGGCCAGGTCTACGACCGCAGTACATGTACGCCTATCTGCTAGCGCGCTCTCCGTGACGTTAGGCGCCTTGATTTTTGAAGCGTTCTTATTTCTATTTTTCCTGTCGGCAATGAAAAAAGACAAAGAAAAAGGGGATTGGGGAGAGAGGGAGCGGTGCTTAACAACTGAATCGTATCGTAGCGCATAATTAACTATCACAATTTCTCACCGAGCAGCTGTGGCTGCTTGTTAACAACTTTCATGCAGCTAAATGGTCTTTCATTATTGATACACAGTTCAATATTTATTTTGTTACATTGCTACATTGATTCTTCCGACACTTGATGCCACTGAAGCACATGCGTATTCCACTGAGGCATATTTCCGGCTGTCGCTGGGGCATCGGCGGCAAAAGTACAGCCCTAAAGGTATTTTTGCGCCGCCGCCACGTCCGTGCGCATTTTTAGTTCACATTTTGATATAGGCATAGGAGAAATCGATCACTCCAAGCTTGGCCGAAATACGAAATACGAAAATCCGCTTTAATTTATCCAGTCGACACGTTCAGACGACGTAACTTTGACAATTCTAAGGCAGTGTATCCTTTAGGGATAATTCGTGCAATACCTGTAATTGTTTTTTTTTTAATTATGAATGAACGGACGTAATTCAAGGAAGCCCGGACAAACGTTGTAAAGACTGCTTAGCAGCCCCGGGCAACAAGCAACGATGAAAGAAATATCACATGTGATACAAAGAAGTCTCGCGTACAACACAGCCGACTGTGCTAACAGAAAACTGAGAGAAAAGTTAAATTGAAGGCGTTTTTCATATCCTCTGTTTACTAGACGTAAATAATTTCATCTTTTCCCTGGAAAGCTATGACAGTCTAAAGACCCGATTTTCAAGCACTTCCAGCAACCGGCAATTCTTGCAACTATGCAACCGATCGTCACTCCCGCTTGTGTCGGGCTCAATGCTTAGCACTATACGTGGATACAGTACGTGAATCACGAGTCGAGTATACGCCCTGCACAGTTCGAGATATTTTCGACAGACTTAAAGTAGTGCCGTATTAAAATAGAAAACGTCGTCGCAAATCTAGACCGCGCAGCTGCGCACGACGATTGCAGCCGCCGCCAGCTGCGGGTTCTTTTTCTGTTATCGCCCCTCCCCTCGTTTATTTATTAATTTTGTTCTCTTTGGTAGGCGTTCTTGGAGCACACGTGCGTCACGAATGAATACTGTGCTAAGCTTCCCTGGACTAAGAGCCAAACCGTCCTGTCACCCGGTCGAGCGCCGCTAAGGGCACGGTCACCCCCTCCCCACTTCTCAGTGTGATTTATGCGCGCCGCGGCTTGAGTGGTTAGCCACATATGGCTATTCCATTACCTGACGCACCCTGGCCCGCGGCCTGAATTACCGAGCCGTGTATCGAGCGGGCTGCCAGCGATAAGCGTCCGTATAAATAACCGCGCGGCGGCTCTTTACTATATAGGACGTCATTTTCGGTCCTATACCTCTCTCAAGTATATACATGTGTGCCATACGTGTGTGAGAGCGTGGGTAGCAGCGTTAATCTAACGCAATACTACTGTAGGCGGCGACGGGCAAAAAAGAAGGAAGGGGGGTGGGGAGGAGTGGTAGGCGGTGAGACGCATATACTAGAAGACACTGGTTGTGCCTTCCAATACTACTTCGTTGTCCTCCGCGATCTGTGTTGGCACTTACTCACTAAAGACCGATGGTTGGCAAGTGCGAAGGATAGTAAAATAAATGTGGCGGAATAGTGGGGAAGAAGAAGGGGAAAGAAATATATCAGTTTGGAGCCTGGTCAGCAGGACACGATCAACAACAAAACATAAGTGGACTAATTGCAGCTACTGAAAGAGAGCAAGAAAGAAATGAAACTTGAGAAAATTACTTACTGAAATTGAAAACTTTCCATATCGATCCCTTTCAATCGCACGTCTATTTTTCACTGTGTCACGGTGGTGACTATCTACTTGCATGGCCGTCTTCGGCTGGCCGCAAATGTTGCTTTCTGTTTCGCAAGATCCCACTTTCTAGGCAGATGCGTTGTTACTGCGGCATCGCAGGTTTATTTATGATTTCAGCGGATCCCGATGGGGGGGGGAAGCGGCAATTGAAGGCCGTACGACACCTTTGGGCGATGTTCGTACGTGTGCATGAATGTACGATACTAACTTCGACGGTGAGCGTCGGACTCCCGCTGAAGAAATGCTGTAATGATGGTTTGAGAGAGGAAAGGCAAGAGCAGGGAAGGTTCATCGCAAGAGCGTCCTATTGTTGCTTTACGTTGAGGAGAGGGTATTGGTTAGAAAAATTAGCGTAGGAGACTTACGGAAGACGAGATGAACACATGCGCGAACGACGTCGAGTGGATCTGGAGAAGCATTGTAGGCCTTCAGACGTTGTCAGCCGGCGAAACGCGAAGTCTGTTTTCTTTAGTGTCTTCCTTGCAGACAGTGGCCGCCTGTCTAATGATTCAGAAATGCTCTGGAGAGCGACCTCTTTCGTATGTAGCAATGGGGAAAAATGGCATGCTGTCCTCGGGAACTGCAGACATTGCAGGCGGCCCTATCAGACGCTCTGATAAAAGTGGAGTGTGCTTCCGTGAAGGCGATCGGTAGCCACAGCCTACGCCTACACAAAAGTCTGCTCCCGTTGGAGAAGTTGGCATGGAGGTCAGTGCTACAGGAAAAGGTTTAGAAAGTATGCATAATCTTCTTCCCCTAGAAATGAGATTGCTCGCGCGCCCTTCCGAATGTTTACTTCAACCGATACAGCGAGAAGCAGTTGAATACATAGTGCGCATAATATTATGCGACATATCGCATCCATCACTGCTTCACATTATGGACGAACCTGCATTTCTTTTTTCTTTTTCTCGCGATTTCCTGCACAACTATTTGCTGCCTCATCTGGAAAAGCTAATAGCTTTTCCCAGAATGCCGTGAGCGCAAGAGAAAGATGTCTGTCTGTGCACTACCGTTAGCATCCACCCGCGTGGCATTGTTTTCCACTACACCGGCCAGGGCGTGAGCCAGATTGGCCGCTCGTGCATAATGAGTGCTCGTGCCTCAGGAACGCAAATTGTTTTTGTTATCTAAGGTCGCGCTTGTTGAAGGTCGTGCACGATCGCTAAAACCGGTGCGATGGCAGAGCGGTTGTATAACGTGTTCAGTATACGTGCGTCGGTGCAGTTTCCCACGTGGGCGATTCGAATACCGTTGTACAGCAAATTACACTTTCTTTTTAGACCCGCCCGCATGCACACGGGCGATTTTGTAGAACTTCAAAACAAGAAAGAAAAAAAAAATAGGCAGGCATAACAAACATCGTCGAATCCATGTGAAGCGGTTAATCAAACGCTATAAATTTGCCCAATTCCTTTCCGACGCCCTTGGCGTATAAAAGAAGCTGGCGCGCGCGCGCACGTGCTCTCGTGCACCCGTGACAATGTGCAATGTGACACACGCGGGCAATCATCTCAGACAGCTGGTTGGCGTTGGCGACTATGGCCTAATGGCTAGAGCGACGGGCTTCTGTGCTGAAGGACCGCGGGTCTATCCCACAATTGGGCACGTGATTAAGCCTTTTTTTTTTTCTTTCTGTGTGAGCTTTTCGCCAATACAGCAGCAACGCCCAGCAGCCGCGGTCAGGAAATTGCGAGAGGGCTCGAGGTTAAAGCTTCGCTTTAAATAACGTCCTGATCTTGTTGCGCATTAGCACTGTCGCATGTGTAAAAATGTGAGGCGCAACACTATTTCAGTGAAAATGATTTCACCATGTCACAGAATGCACGCGTCGTCGATACTCTAGTATATAACGTCCTCTAAGTGGGCGTTGTTTGGAGCGTATAGTCGAGCTACCCTGACCTCGCCAGCATGGAGCCACTGCACAGCGTTGTCGCTGTGACTCGAAGAACCCCCAACTTTGTTTTTCGCTGTGCAATGTATACATTTGGAGGGCGCCGCCATCAAGTGATCTGAGGCATTTGCGCCCTCTATGCAGTCTTTTGCTAGACCTTTCTTGCGTTTTTCTGGGCTTGCTGCTGCGGCGTCGCGCGTTTCTCTGCGATTTTCGTGCGATTCTTTGCAATTTTCGGGAGTATCGTTTGTAAGTACGCGCTATTCGCATTGCACGGAATATTTTTCGTCCTATTCGAATCCGGAACGGTGCGGCATCAGCGCGATGTTGAACAATTACATTATTATTATTATTATTTTCTCTTATCGCTGGAACTTTGGTTACCCGCTTGCACCATTGCTCCCCGCGAAAGTGTTTCGCTAAGTGCCTGAATATGTGGCACGGAAAGAGACACTTGGGTGGAGTGAATGCCAGCCAAGTCTGTCAGGCTAACCCCGACTTTCAGCGACGTCACCACAACCACCGCTGCTACCGTCTGTTTACTCGCCGGCCCTTGCTTGGGAAGCAGACGAAGAAGCACGAGGAAGCCGCGATGCTGCAAAGCAGGTTTCTCACATGCTGTTTATAATGTTTTGCTGAAATAGATGCTGCGCGAAGCAGTAGGTGAGTCTTATACAGTGCATAATGATATAAGCTGTATAGCTATGTATACTGCTGCTACCGCTTCGTATATTGCGAAGCGACTGGAATTTTCCTGCGTCCACATTTCTCAGCGCGGCTTTATTTTAAACGCTCGCTCCTTCTTCTATTTATGAAAATATCACAAAGGGATCCTACAGAAAACGGCAATCAAGGGTTCGGCCGGCCGCGTCGTTTCAATATATTAATTTTTGCATGACTTGGAAGTGTTAGCTGCGTGCTTGGCAAGCTTCTTGCGGGCTCCCTTCGCGTCTCGTGAGCCCGTCGTATACCTGGACGGGCGTCATTGCGTTCTGCACGCACAACACGCGAGTATAGAACGCCTCGCCAGCAGAGGGTGGTCGCCCGAATGCGTTGGTGAACGTTGGTCGTCAGAAATAAGTGAGAAAAAGAAGGCCGCACCTAGAATATTTTGGAACCACATAAAATTATTAGGCAGGACGTCAACAACAATACAACAACATATCCTAGACGAAGATGGAAACAAACTGGAAGGGGACGCGGCATTAAATAACATCTGAAAAATAACAGCCGAATCTTCCCAAGTCAATGACGAGGTTTTACTTGAGGAAAAAAAAAAGAGCATGAAAAATAACCAGATGGAAAAGGAGCTGGTGCTGACAAATTTCAACTGGAAGAAATCCGTAGAGAAAATTCCTAAACGCATAGCCACAAAGCTAGACGAGGGTCCCGTTAGGCTGATTAATGAACTAGGACCAAAAAGTAAGGAAGCTATGGTGAAAGCAGTGGAAAAAACTTTAAAAGCTAAAGAATACCAGATAGTTGGCGACCGAGTAGACTGAATTTAATTTATAAAGGTAAGTGGGAGAAAGACAGAATTCACTCGTATAGACCGTTGACCATTACATCGGTAATATATAGGCTAGCAATGCAGGCAATCAAATTAAAGCTGCAAACATGGGCAGATAATAATGTCATTTTAGGATAACTTCAGAATGTCTTCAGAATAGGTAGGCGTTTGGATGATAACTTATTTGTTCTTACTCAGTGTATTGAAATATCAAGAGTAGAAAGCAGACCATTATATGTGACCTTTTTATACGTTACAGGAGCGTATGACAACGTAGACTGCAACATTTTGTGGAATATTCTGGAAGAGGAAGGCAGGCTTAGGTGACGATTGTCTACAGCTTTTGAAAGAGATTTGCCAAGAAAGTACCATTTGCGTTGAATAGGAAGGGATGAGGAGCGAGGAGAAAGTTCATATCAACAAGGGACTGAGGCATGCGTGCCCTTTATCCCCACTGCTGTACCTAGTGAGGATGGAGAGGGCGCTAGAAGGAAGTAATATCGGGTTTAATCTCTCATACAAACAGGCGGGTAGAGTAATAGAGCAGCAGCTTCGAGATTTATTTTATGCGGACGACATTGTGTTGCTAGCTAATAAGCAAGGTGATTTGCAACGTCTGGCTAATATCTGTGGACAGGAAGGCAACAATTTAGGTTTGAAATTTCGCGTTAGAAAATGAGCTGGTAAGATATTCAATAAAAACAGTGAACAGACAGTGGCAATACAAGGCTAGGAAATACCTCGGGTAAAAGAATATAAATACCTTGGTATATGGATACACGAAGGCATTACATATATGGAAACACAGGAAAAAACAGTAACAGTAAAGGGGAAATGAAATGCGGCCATAATGAAGCACAGAGCGCTATGGGGATATAATAGGTACGAGGTGCTCCGGGGTATGTGGAAAGGTGTAATGGTTCCAGGACTTACTTTTGGAAATGCGGTTGTTTGCTTGAAATCAGGGGTACAATTAGGATTCGATGGGAACCAAAGGTCAGTAGGACGCCTCGCATCGGGCGCTCACGGGAAGACTACAAGTGAAGCTGTGCAGGGTGATATGGGCTGGACTAGTTTTGTAGTGAGGGAAGCTCACAGTAAAATTGATTACGATGAACGACTGAGGAATATGGAAGAAAGTAAATGGGCTGGAAGAGTGTTGAGGTATTTGTACAGAAAAAAAAAACAACATTGATTCACAGTGGAGGAAAAGAACTAGGAAGCTCACCACCAGCTATGCGGCCTGTAGAGTGAGCAACACACCAACAAAGAACGTCAAGCGGAAGGTCAGAGAGGCTGAAATAACCTCATGGGTGGCGGCAATAGAACAGAAACCTGCCATGAGTAACCACTTAAGAGGAAAAAACGAAAGCAGGAAAGAAAAAAATTATGACAACTCAAAGGGAAGCTCATTACTTTTCGAAGCGAGATCAGGATGCTTTAGAACACGCACGTGTAAAGCAAGATATAACAAGGAAGAAGAAGCATGTGCTTGCTGCGGTAAAGCTAGGGAGACGATGGAGCATGTTTTATTAGAATGCGAAGACGTCTGCCCAGCGGTCGATTTAGGCACCACTGGACTTCTTGAAGCCCTCGGGTTCAGCGAGAGCAGGGGAAAAGTAAACATGTCTGCAATAGAGATTAGTAAGAGGCGATTGGAAGATTGGTGGAAGTAGGGAAACGACAAAAAACGGAGACGTACAAAAGCGAAGTTCACAATAGGGGGTCAGAAACTTTGGTTATGGGAATTCATCGTGCGTTTATAATTTTTTTTTCAGCCTAGGTAGGAAACTAGGCAGTATAACAGCACGAACTTTGTGGCGCAACCCACCGTCCCGTTCCAAAGGGGACGCTCATAACATCCATCCATCCATCCATGGTCGCAAGACAGGCGGAAAGACACAGCAAAACGGCCCTCATAGTGTTGACGCGTATTTTGGCACTCGGGTCTCAGAGGACGACGCCTGTGCTTGGGCCGGGGTTTGGTACAACGCAGCCAAGACATCGCGTGTGGATACAGGAATGACGTACAGACAACCCGCCTGTGTTCGTAAATAAACAGGCACGGTACAGGAAACAAGCAGGTGACCACTTTGGCACTGCAGACTTTTCACAACGCGGTAAACAACCGTTTTTGAAACTCAGCCACGTACATTCATCTTACTTTCACAGAAAATCCATGCAGTTAGAGTGGATCCATTTTTATCCATTTGCGTTTTTGTAAGCGTTTAAATTGACGGCGGCACCGCGCCGCATCCTCGTGACGTCATGCTCTGCAGCGTGACTATATATGGATGTCCTGAGCTGGCCCACGTTCGAGGCAAAGAAACTCAGGGATTTTACTTACCGAGACCACTATAAAATTAGGAGGCACGCCGTAGCAGGGGACTCGGGATTAATTTTGACCACCTAGGTTTCTTTAACGTGCACCTTAACCTAAGTGCACTAGTGTTTTGCATTTCGCTCCCATGGGAAATGCGGTCGCCGCGGCTGGGACTGAACCCGCAATCTCGAGTTCAGCAGCGTAACTCCACTAAGCGTCCACGGGCCCGTTCAAGTTGAAGCAAATTCTACAATGTGCTCTTCAAGCGCTCGCTGGAACATTTCACCGACTCAAACTGAACCCTTAGAATAACAAGAATATTGTTCTGCGGCTGTTCTCCGAATGTAACTTACAAAATGTGTGAACGCAGCAGGCGCAAAATAAAGGACGAAATAGCCGACTGCCTTCGCCTTCTTTCTCCAACGTAGGCCCTCGTCGGGGCGCGCGAGCGCCCAACTGCAGGCACAAATAAAGTTGGCTGCAATCCAATCCAATCCAATCCAATCCAACTCTTTCCTCGCTAGTCCCAAAAATACCGTTATGTTCCTCGGTTTCAACCTGTACTTCATATCAGCTCCACATTTAACAATGCACGTCGCACAGCGCACCTCCGCATTTCAGTTGCATGCGAAAGCATGCAAGATCGATGCCTTCGCATGCTTCGCTCACTTTGCTTATAAGTAAGGCGAATCTAAGCACACCCTCCGACCTGAACGTCCTCCCGATATTTCGTTCATTCTTTTCGCAAATATGTGGCCACAAAGGTAATCATTCTTCAGGCTCCGGGCCTATGGTATATTGCTCCGGAGTGTGTCCGATGAGCCTCAACATCGGGCGCAGTCGTGGAAGTATACACTGCACGTCGAATAGCCGGTTACAATGCGCTTTCGTTACCATACATTCATTTAGGTCACACACAGCATCGCGCAAGTCGAATATGTTTGTCCGCGTTAGTACAGGTAGCAAACCATTGCCTTTTGAACAGCCTTCATAGGAGCGCTCAAAATCACTCACACAGTTTTACTTTGGCGCTAGCTTAAATCTCTCTAACGCTGCAGTAAATGACGCCCCGCAAGGCGTACACCCTTCATACGCATGCTCAAGGCATGTGTGCAATATGTGCATTCGTATTTCCGCTTTTCCGCCGCTTCCGACTGCGGTATCCCAAGTCACTTACAGCAACTTACAGCCATTTGAGGGGTTAGTTGCCACGTTTGCGGCGAAATTGCGTAGTTTGTCGAAAAACGGCCCTGATATGTACACTAAGGCGGCGTCGACCAGGTGTCAGCTAACTTCTCGCAGATTGCTTTCAAGCACCGTACATCAGAGATTATCGATGCAATAAAGCGAATAAAAAATTCTGCAACGCTATCTTCATTCCGATATCGGCGCTGTAGTGACTGGATTGTGAGTTCACCAGTGCGTTTAACTACTACTGCTTGAAAAACCCACGGCGCGCGTCAGAGGACAGGCAATATCGCGAAAGATAAATAAATAAATAAATAAATAAATAAATAAATAAATAAATTGACAAGAGAAAAAAATAAAAGCGGGAGAGAAGACCGGGAGGTCAACCAGACACACGACCGTTTGCTACCCTACTCAGGGAGAAGGCAGTAAAGGAACGAAAAGAAACAAAGAAAAAAAAAGAGAAAGCACTGACGGCGTCGCCTTATCCGGAGTTACAGTCGGTCACTGAGATCAGTCGACTTAGGAACTGCGGCATTGCACGTGTAGCTTTCTGAGCTCACAAGGCGTGTGGCCACATTCAAAGAACCTTTGTCGGTTCGGAGTTGAAGGCGCTGCTCATCGTATAGCTGAAATACAGACGCGGAGGAGATCTTCTATTGATTCGCCGCAGCAGCAACTGTCGCAAGAAGGTATGTCAAGAAGCCCGCGAATACACGCTAATTGCCTCGAGCGGCCAGTCGCGTGGCAATTTTTCATGTATTCGCGGGCTTTTTTTGGCGCTTGGAAAAACACTTATGTAACACGTATTGAGCAACAGAAAGCTGTACCGGGGAGTTTTTCATGTTGCTCTCCAATTTTCTCACTGATACCTTTCATCTAATGATAATATTTGAGGAGTTGATTAATTATTTAGACTAATTATGTAAGTAGGTGGAATTCAAAAGATAATATAAGTATCTCCAAACAACGGCAAACGACATTACCTTTGTACTGTCCAACTACGTGGAATTTGCATATCTTGAAAGTTTGGCTCATGTGGGAAACTCTGTATAGGGTGGTCTCCTCTTTTTTTTTTTTTAGTTGCGCCAGATTTTGTTGCGCCAATACAAACGTACTGAATCGTTAGAGTAGGTCCTTCTGATCATTAATTAACGCATCTAAGTGCTCCGCGTAAAGCGTGTAATTTATTATAAGGTTTTAAAAATGTACATCGCTGCCGATCGCAGCACACTGCTCGGCGGAATTTTCAGCCGCCACTACCCATATGACGTAAATCACCCAATTGACGTCATTAGGGCGAGCTATCTGATTGGCTGCCCAGGGCGCGTCATGGATAATTTTTCCACCTTTATGGTGAACAAATGATGTTCGTAATAGTTGGAATGTTAGTTAAGTTCTTTCTATAAAAAGAAAGTAACAGAAAGAGAATGCACAAGAACAATTTCTCAGTACACTTAAGCACTTCCAGCACACAGCAAGCGTCATCTGCTTGTGTTACAACGTGCTCCATTTTGACGAGAGCTCCGCGGTCAGAGTCGGTCTGTCTTTTCGCGAGCACTATGATTCGACTTAGTTGCGTTGTGAACTGCAAACATAGCTACTGGCGAGCTGCGACATCGTGTCCCTCTGCAAGGCAGCAGACGAGCGGACTGGCTGCAGCGCATCGGACTGCCGCTATCCGAGCTGCGCCAGGATTTGGGCGTTCGCGGCCGTCACTTTACACCGGAAGATTACTAACGAAATAGCGTTTCGCGAGTCCGCTATTACGGTAAAGGCAAGCGCATGGGGACAGGGCCTGGCCGTTAACCGTGTTGTTTCACGGGATGAGCAGAAGCGCATATGTGAACGGTCTGCACGGTGCAGCCACCTGGTGGCACAGAGCTCAGCCACACACAGTAACAGTAAAGAAATGTATTATTCTTCTTTGCTGCTCGTGTACATTTTTCGCAGGGGTGTAATCGTTAACACGTTGTTTTTGTAAATGTTTAAAATGTTGTACACTTCGTTAGAGCAATATTAGCTTTTTGTTTGGCTGGTTAAGCTCTGCGCCAATGAGTGGCTGGACCGTGGAGACCGATCAGGCCGCTCACGTACGTCTACGTTAAAGTTCCTTCATCAGCTTGAGTTTATACCTCCACCGTTCCGTCGAAACGCCCAGCCAGCCTTTGGTTACCGGAATACCAGACACGTTCGGCGCTGCTACAGAATGCTCGCAACGCAGGCTGCTTCGATAGCTCTCGCTTGGGGTCGACGGCCAAGCGGCTAGCAGAGAAGTTTCGCGCGGGCGGGGTCGGGCTCCAAAACAACCGGAAGTGGACGATGTGACGTCGCATCGTGACGCAGAACCAGTGAAGGCGGAGCTTAGCCCCGATCGCTCGGCGAACGAGTTGTGGAGAAAATGCATGACTATATGGAGGAGGGCAACTTGTAATCGTCCGTAGCTCTCTTAATATTAAAATTAAATTATGGGGTTTTACGTGCAAAAACCACTTTCTGATTTTTAGGCATGCCGTAGAGGAGGGCTCCGGAAATTTCGACCACCTGGGGTTCTTTAACGTGCACCTAAATCTAAATACACGGGTGTTTTCGCATTTCACCCCCATCGAAATACGGCCGCCGTGGCCGGGATTCGATCCCGTGACCTCGTGCTCAGTAGGCCAACACCATAGCCACTGAGCAAGCATGGCGGGTACTCTCTTAATATAAGACGTTTCACACGAATTGTTGTGCGAATGATGAACTTTAGCTGTACCCTACGCATCTTCAAAATTTGAACCGTTTCAGGGGCTTTTTAAGAAATTGCCTGAGGCAGATGGCTCTATTCTACCCGTCGAGCTAAATTACTCGATGAGGCGGCCAGTACTTCTACGAAAAATCAAAATGCTTAATTGAATAATTAACATAATTACGCTAATTAATGTTATAATTAGTTACTTTCTGGCACATATTTCAATCTACGAATTATAGCCCATGAGTTCACAAGGCGTATCCACTTGGATCGAGTTCTCAGGACTTCGAGACATTAATTTTCAAAGTGTCCGACGAAATGCATTGGTGTTCCAGTTTTGAGCTTCAATGCATGAAAGTGCGTTTTCCTAAAAGAAGTAACTGGGACGCCAATGCATTTTGTTGGTCACTTTGAAAATTAATATCTCGGAACCGGTGCAGTCCTGAGAATTCTTCCCAAGTGGATACGCCCTGCGATCTCACTAGCTATAATTCGTAGACTAATATATGCACAGCGAAATAATGAACCAGGTAATTATCGTAATTATATTAATTATATAGTTAAGTATTTTGATTTCTCGTAGAACTAATGGTCGCCTCATCGAGTAATTTAGATCAAGGGTTACAGTTGCGCTATCTGCCGCAGGCTATATTTAACAATTTTCGTGCAGCTAAAAAACATTGTATGTATTGACACGTGTGCTTATCCTTTTTCCTTACCCGCCGTGGTTGCTCAGTGGCTATGGTGTTGGGCTGCTGAGCACAAGGTCGCGGGATCGAATCCCGGCCACGGCGGCCGCATTTCGATGGGGGCGAAATGCGAAAACACCCGTGTACTTAGATTTAGGTGCACGTTAAAGAACCCCAGGTGGTCGAAATTTCCGGAGTCCTCCACTACGGCGTGCCTCATAATCAGAAAGTGGTTTTGGCACGTAAAACCCCATAATTTAATTTTTTTATCCTTTTTCCTTCCTTTGACTGCACTTCACAAGCTAAGAACCTAACGTTATCGCTCAGCGCAAGACGCGCCGGCATTATTTGGAACTTACTCGAATGTTATCGTTGACTCTATCCGTCGTGTATGCTCTCGCCGAACCTTGTGTAATCAGATTGCATGCGGGACACGAATTGTGTAGTACTTTCTGGAAGGCACGCGGGCACCAGCGATTACCCTGGAACCTTCGACGAGTCATGAATAAAAGCCGACGCGCTTGACCCGCAGATCAGATTTTCGACAATGGCCGACTGTGTTGGTCGCTATCGTTGGGCTTTGGATGTCACTTGCTTTTAGGGGCACGAGTTCGCATAATAGTTAGTTTCGACATTCAGTTTTGCTACCGTGTTCTCGACCCTCACTACAACCTGACTATATATGTGTGTGTGTGTGTGTGCGTGCGTGCGTGCGCGTGCGTGTGCGTGTGCGTGTGCGTGTGCGTGTGCGTGTGTGTGTGTGTGTGTGTGTGTGTGTGTGTGTGTGTGTGTGTGTGTGTGTGTGTGTGTGAGAGAGAGAGAGAGACAGAGAGAGAGAGAGAGAGAGAGAGAGAGATAATTTAATTGAAAGAAGGCAGTTAACAAAAATGTTAACAACCGTTTTAATGAATACGACGATGGCGCATCGCATCACTATTCCCGCACGTCGCACATGTGTAAACGGCGCGCGGTGCGCTGCAGGAAGCGAACGCAGCGCTGACGTTGCCCTACATTGCGAACAGTAAAGCTGTGTCGTTGAGAGGACGTTTTCCCAACTAAGGCAGGTTCGAAGAACGGTGGCTGACTGGGCTAGTTGGTATTCTAAAATTGCAATTGCAGTGAAGTTTGTTGCAAAAGCTTGTAGCGCGAAGCAGTAAAACAGGGCGACCAGGACGAAAGGCCCAGCAGGTCTGTATGTAGGATGGACATGAGAAATGCTCAAAATGCACATGATAGTGCACGCTAGCAAGGGCTTTGTAATATTTTAAAAAAGGCGCCACATCTCTTGAGAAGCACGCATGCCCGTATGCGCTATATCATGTCTGCTTCTGTCTGGAGAGACACGCTCAGAGGTGAGCGCAAGGCTCCAAAAAGCTGCCGCTCGGACTACACTGTATACCTTCGCAATCAAGGCCTGGAGGTTTCATCTGATAAATGTGCACTTGTGGCATTTACGCGTAAGCCCATGACGCACTACAGTGTATTAATAGATGGGCAGATGATACCATCTGTCATCATCATAATCATCATCATCATCAACCTATTTTATGTCCACTGCAGGACGAAGGCCTCTCCCTGCGATCTCCAATTACCCCTGTCCTGCGCCAACCGATTCCAACTACACTCTTAGGCAAAGTTACACCCTTTGGAGTGTATCTCTGCCACGCAACAATCATCGTCATCTGCCTTGCTTGCATTTCCTTTCTTGAAAACGCCGCGCCCGCTACGTTCCTGTCGGGAATGCTATGTCATGCTGATAACGCGCATGTCGTTCGTTGCTGAGAAGTACCGGGCTCGCCGCGTTAAAGAAAGGAAATGCGGACAAGACCGATGACGATTATCGTTGGGTGGCAAAAGGGTGTAATTTTGCTTAAGAGTGTAGCGCCCGCGAATTTCCTAATTCCGTCGCTCCACCTAGTCGTCTGCCGTCCTCGACTGCGTTTCCCTTCTCTTCGTACCCATTCTATAACCCTAATGGTCCAACGGTTATCAAACCTGCGCAGTACATGACCTGCCCAGTTCCTTTTTTTTCTCTTAATGTCCATTAGAATATCGACTATACCCGTTTGCTCTCTCATCCAAACCGCTCTCTTTCTGTCTCTTAACGTTATGCCTAGCATTCTTCGTTCCATCGCTCTTTGCGCGGTCCTTGACTTGGTCTCAAGCTTCTTCGTCATCTCTAAGTCTCTGCCCCATATGTCAGCACCGGTAAAATGCATCGATTGTACACATTTCTTTTCAATGATAGTGGTAAGCTTCCAGTCAGGAGCTGACACTGCCTGCCGTATGCGATCCAACCCATTTTTATTCTTCTATGAATTTCCTTCTCATGATCACGGTTCCCTGTGATTAGTTGACCTAGGTAAACGTATTCCTTCACAGACTCTAGAGGCTGACTGGCGATCCTGGACTCTTGTTCCCTTGCCCGGCTATTCATAATTGTCTATGTTTTCTGCATATTAATCTTCAACCCCACTCTTACACTCTCCCTGTTAAGGTCCTCAATCATTTGTTGTAACTCGTCTGCAGTGTTGCTGAATAGAACAATGCCATCGGCAAACCTAAGGTTGCTGAGATTTGTCGGCGTCGATCCTTACTCCTAAGCCTTCCCAGTTTAATAGCTTGAATAATTCTTCCAAACACACAGTTAATAGCATTGGAGAGATTGTATGTACCTGTCTGACCCCTTTCTTTATAGCTATATTCCTAGATTTCTTGTGCAGAATTAAGGTAGCTGTGGAATCTCTGTAGATATTTGCCAAGGTATTTACGTAAGCGGTCTGTACTCCTTGACTGCGCAATGCCTCTATGACTGTTGGTATCTCTACTGAATCAAATGCCTTTTCGTAATCTATGAAAGTGATATAGAGAGGCTTATTGTGCTCTGCAGATTTCTCGATTACCTGATTAATGAAATGGATGTGATCCATTGTAGAGTATCCCTTCCTGAAGCCAGCCTGTTCTATTGGTTGGCTAAAGTCCAGTGTTCCCCTTATTCTATTGGAGACTATTTTGGTGAATATTTTATATAATACTGAGAGTAAGCTAATGGGCCTATAATTATTCATTTCATTAAGGTCTCCCTTTTTGTGGATTAGTATAATGATTGCATTCTTCCAGTTTTTTGGGACCCTTGCACTCGATAGACACCTCGTATAAAGAGCCGCCAGTTTCCCAAGCATTATACCTCCTCCATCTTTGATTAAATCGACTGTTATTCCATCTTCTCTTGCCGCTCTTCCTCGTTATATGTCTTGTAAGGCCCTTCTCACCTCATCGCTAGTTATAGGAGGAGTTTCTGTATCCTGTTCATTACTGTTTCTAATGGAGGTAGTCTGACTCCTCTGGGTACTGTACAGGTCAGTATAGAATTTTTCCGCTGCATTTACTATACCTTCGATATTGCTGATGATATTACCCTGCTTACCTTTCAGTGCATGCATCCTGGTTTGTCCTATGCCAAGTTTCGCTCTCACTGACACCATCTGTACGGTCATCCAAATTCTTGGGTGTCATAACGGACAGCGACATCTCATGCAGCACCCATATTTTGTGCATGAAGCAGCGTTTGACAGGCATCTGTCACCTTTTGAAGTTCTTCGCTGGAAATACCTGGGGAATGTCCACAAGCGTTATGCTGCAACTACATAGGGTATTTAATTCTCGGTTTTTTGCGGTACAGCTTGCCAGCATTTACCAAGGCAAGTAAAACAAGCCTACGTACTATACAATGTGTTCAGGTTCAGGCACTCAGGATTTGTCTAGGTCTTACTCGAAGTGCGTCAACGGCACCAACTAGTGCAATTGCCACCGACCACCTCATCGAGACCCACATCACAGTTGAAGCACGAAGAGTGCACGTAAGGCACCCTGCCCGCACTCCTTGCCACCATACAGCTTCTCTACCTGCGGAGAGACCACGTGCCTGGTTCTCCCGAATGGTATCCGAACATCGCGAGGCTGTACGATCTTGCTTCAGACTTGCCGCGAGACCTTCGACTCCTCCTTGGTGCCTCATTCAGCCAAAAATCAACCTGACAACACCTGGCGTCCGAAAAAAAAAAAGCAGATATGTCAACGCCGGTTCTTAAACAGCTTACCTTACTCCTATTATATTAGAAGTACCGCTATTACACCCACATATACACTGACGGCTCCGTCCTGCCGAAGAGATCTACCTCAGCTGCCGTCATTCCAGCAATAGTCACCGCTATCAAGTTGAAAACGTCTCACTTGACAACGTCGAAGGCAGCAGAACTCGCAGCGCTTCGAGTCGCACTACACTTTATTAATGACGAACCAACGCATAAGTGGTCGATTTTCTGCGACTCGAAGTCGGCACTGCAGTGTTTGCTGTCAGCCTTACGGCGCGGTCCGCATGAACAGTTGGTATTGGAAATCACAGAGGCCATACAGCACCTGGCTGAGAAAGGACATGAAATAATTTTTCAGTGCATGAATACCGAGTCACTGTAGTATCATCGGCAATAAGCGTGCCGATCAAGCTGCTCATTCAGCTCATGTAGAAGGCAACCACCTATCAATCCCGCTGTCCAGAACAGATGCTGCACGGATCCCCCGCCTACTTGCACGCCAATGCACTACGTCAGAATGGAATTAGCCGCATTTTATGCACGCCCGTTCATACGCCCGGGATCCCAACGTTAAGCCTTCGACTTCCACCAAAACTTCCCCGAAGAGACGCGACGCTTTTGTATGGGCTATATTTGGGCGTCGGGTTTACCAATGCCTACGCGTTCCGCAAACGGATGGCCGATACCGCAGCATGTGGCGATTTCGGCGACGCGGAAACGATTCTGCATGTTCTTCGGCAGAGCCCGCAGTACAGTGCGGGCTCTGCTGAACTAGTTGGACGACCAGCTTCTGTCGGCAGAAATAATTGTGAAACATTGACGTGACTTAACATCGCATCAGAAGGCCGTGCAAGCGCTGCTGCGCTTCTTGAGATCGACCGGCCACTGTGAACGTCTGTGGTTGGAACGCCTTTTCTGTTACATGTTCCTGTTTTCTTCCCTCTCTCTCTCTCTCTCTCTCTTTGTCCTCTTTCCAACTTCTATATCCCCCACCCCAGTTCGAGGTAACAAACTGGAAACTTGCCTCTGGTTAACCTCTCTGGCTCTCTTTCTCTCTCTCTGCTTTTTTTTTTTTGTTTTGTTAAAAATATGTGCAGAGAACAAAGTAAACAAGGGGGACATTTGTTGTTTTTGTTTAAGTGGTCTCCTTTAAAAGTGTAATTCATTCTTGCCAGCTACTATTTGCATAGAGAAGTTCGTGACATAATTTACAAACAGCGCTCTTTCATTATATGTTCCTGTCAGTGATTTCGCCGGTTTGAATTCCAAAAGGAGACCATTGCCTGTGTCAATTAATCGTTGATGAAAGTTAATAGCAGAAACTCCGAACTTTGGGCTGCCAGACAATATAAACCCCGATTTAACCCCCTCCCCCTCCGAATATAAAAAAAAAATCCTGAAAACGAAAAAGACTGAACGTATATGTTGTATATACCTGCACCCCTTTGGGGACGCATGTGTGCGCAACTCATTGCGACTTCGTGTGCCATGGGCAGGCCTGCCCAAATAACCGAAATGAAAGAAAAGAAGCACCCGGAGCAATCGTGCTCCGACCGCTAGAGGAACCATATGAGGGGACAGTCGTGCAATAAATCGGTAAAACGTCAGTCATTGATGCGTGGCCCACTGTCGAGCGATTGGATCGCGCTGGCGAGCTAGGAGAGCGCGCACGCAGGCGGTGGTTCGCTTAGTTGTCATTGCATGCTCAGTGCCTCACACTGAGCACGAGTGGCGCTCGGGCGGAATAATTGCTGGCACTGTATTCGCAAGGCTGTAGGCATCTATGGCTACGCCTGCTGCTAGCAACGTCTCCTCCGACATGCAGCTTGCGTTCGAAATTGACGGGAACAGCGACTCCTTTGAAGAAGCTGTTCGCATTTGGTCTTCGTGCGCCGCATCAGAACACGGCCAGAGAGCTATAATTATCTTTTATTTTTTTCTTAAACGGCTAGAGAGGCAAGAGGGGGGCAAGCGGGGTGCCATATCTATGTGCTCTTGGGTGAGCAGGGTATGAAGGTACGAATTTTTTTGTTATGCATGCAGTCTAGAAAACGGAATCAAAAGTGCGCAATTTACACGGGCTTCTGCTGACTTATAGCAGCCGTCTCCTACGCCCCTGTAGCGATATGCGCTCCTTTTGAATGCGAAACACTGCTGTATAAAATAAAAGCCGACGGGGGTTTGTGAGCACGCACGAGGCACGTCTGCCGTCACCGTTCCCATCAAAATTCACATCGCCTCACTGAGCGTTTCTTCCATCGCCCGCGTGCAACAGGCGATTACACGGCTACGTCTGTCGAGTCGATCTGTTTACCATTCTGCGAATGAAAAATGGATCTGAGCATTCTTAACGCACTCAACATGCATCACCTGTGTTTATGCAAACACGCGTCTTCGACTCAGGAACTATACCTGCGCCAACTGTCTGCTTTCGTTTATATGCCAATTACTTTTATTTCTTAGATTTGTTTCTTCTTCTTTCTTGGGGGGCGAGGGGGGCGGGGCTTCTGTGTTTTCTCGGCATCCGCCCCAGGCGTGCACGGACGGATAGCTCTACTCTCGATTCAAGTCGCACCGCGACCGACCACCCTTCCTGCCTTGCATGCGCGCTCGCTCAAGCGTGTGTTGGCCTATACGCTCGCGCGCTCGGAGTATATAGCTGCACAGTTGTTGTTGCGCAGTGTTTTGCACACGGCAGTGCACGTGCGGACCGTATTTGCATAAGCACGTGCGCACCGTGGCTGACTACCCTTCTGAATTCGCGCGACCCACAGCAAGCGCGACATCGTCGACGGCACACGCACTGCTCCGGGCAACAAGCGGAGACGAACCGAGGGTGGAATCCCCGCTGCGCGCTTCCGCGGGCTGTCGGCGACCAGCTGCGCGCGTCTTCACTCGTCGCTCGATCTGCATGTCGATGGCCTACAGTTGCGTGCAGGGCGCTCGGAAGAAGTCGTGCGCTGTAATCGAAATCTCGCCTATCAACATTTGCAGAATATTGCGCAAGTGACACTTCGCAAGATATCCACAGCCCATTGTGCGGCTTCTGATCACAACTGGTGAGCGACAGTATAAAATCGGAACGATAACGAACAAGAAAACGCAGTTATCTTGCACTGATGGCGTGAATGAAAGGCGCTGTAGCATATGTGCAACATTCGCCGCTGGCATTAATGTGGCAACGTTTGACAAGTATTGGGAATTTTCTCTTCTACTATATGAAACGATGTACACGTTTACGACTCGCCTGAATATGTCACGCTGCCTTCCTTTGTTACGTGAGTCTAAGCAACCGTATGATTTTAATTAGAAGTGAAATTAAACGCTCACTCAATCAAGATACTGGTGACAGGCGCCCGTATCATGCCCCCTTACTCTATATCGAGATAATTAAATTGTATATCACTCCGCGCGCGCGCGTGTGTGTCATCAGTGAGACACATATTCATAACACACTTTGCAATGCCAATGTGGGTACATTTTCATCGGTAGTTCATTCTCACGTACGCAGGTATTCTGGGAGTGGCCTATTGGACCTATGCCGAAGGTGTTGTAGTAGTTCATTTTGATTACATAACACCCATCGGCACTCGGACGAGGCTGAGTACTCAGCTATATTAGCGCGTCATTTCATAATGATAGAACGAAAGAGAAGCAGGAGTGCATATTGCGTTGAATTGAAGGATCAACCAAAATTAGGCTACACGCATGTCCCACAAATCCTTTGTAATCAGCGCTCTTTCGCCCTATACGTTTTGTCAATTTACGGCCACACGGCTTCAGGTGGAAAAGTTAAAACGCTTTCCTTACTTGCACTGTTTCTTTCTGTACGTTTATTGTTGTTACTAGGTTGCCTTATAAATTGATCGCAGGTAATATTTCACCTGAAATGAAACAATCTGGATAAGCAAACGCGAGGTGTCGTTAAGTTTGCGTGTATTTCGGGCCTGCATATGTTTGATTTAGAATGTACAGGCATAAATAAAGCAGCAATCGCGAAATATATTCGGTTTTATCTACCCAAAGTCAGCGAGCCTTCTAATATAGGAGGCGCCATGATCGAGAAGCGTACGCCGGGAGTTAAGTAAATCCACGAATACCCGAGCGAATATTCGCAACAGGATGAGTCATCATGTATCTGCAGCAGCAAAAAGTACGGAGACGCCTGAGCACATAGTAATGCACGATGCGAAGATATTCACTCAGCCAGGACCGTACAGGAGACGTTCACTTTCCAGAATAGCTTGGGTTCAAAGTGGATGGAAGCATTAACCGGTCAGCAGTCGAGATAAGCAAGAGACGTTTAGAGCATTCGTGAAAAAAAAAAAAAAAGCATGGACGAGATTGATAGAACCGGAGTCGTTACAGGCATAGGTAAATCTACAATGTGGAGATAGAGGTTTCAATCAAGAAAGAAAAGATCAAGGAGAGATAGACAAAATGCTACAGTGAGAAACGAAACATGCATATTAAACCCTAACTAGCTCAAGCACGCCCGGTGACTACTGGTCGCCACCCCGTTTCAAAGGGGATGCCGACAGAAATCATCGTCATCATCTGGGGCCGAATTTCGTACGAGCTCTTTGCCATTGGCTTGCCGCCTTCGCTAATGATCGTATGGGCAACATAAGGATTGACTGAAAATTTCTCTTACGAACGATTCTAGCGTGAAGAGTTTATGTGAATACGGGCCCTGAATTTCAATTGCAGGCTGATGTTAGAATTACACGACGCATATGCCTAAAGCAACCAACATAGTTCGTACGATGCGTCGGTGTTGCGAACTGCGTCTTGTTCACATTACGTTGCTCACCATCTCCTAAGCCGATCCTTGTAAATCTCAGTACGCTTCTGTAGAATTGCAGACATTGAGATATGGAGATAGACGGTATACTAAAGCTGAACACACAAAACCCCGAGCGCACTCCTAGCTCGAATCCTGCTGCGCGGAGCTGACGGCTGCGTGCGTCTAGCACTGGCGCGATGAGCGGATCACGCTGCTGTCGTGGCCGTCGCCAGCGCAGGCAGGGCAGCGACGCACGGCGCCGCAGGGCAGCGCGGCCTGAATTCATCACCGTGCGCCGGGGCCTACGCGCTCGAAAGGCGAAGCTCTCGCTCCGCGGCTCGCGACAAATGCCTGTCGTCTCCTGCTGCTGTCGCCCGCTGGCTGTCGGAGGGCCCGTTTGCTTGCGACAACTCGTTTCCGAGTGCCCCCCTTCTCTCTCCGCGCTCTTCTCGTATGCTCGCCACTCTTCCTGTCCCTTTGCTTTATCTCTGCAGCACCTACGTGGGCGCTCACCATGCGCGCGAAACAAACATGTATGTAGTACTGCCACGTGTGGCGTGAACGCGTGTGTTAGCACGCACACGGTTTTACGCCCGGACGCACACCTCTTAAAACTTCCAAATTAGAAGGAGAGGGAGGCGTGTAGCGAGTTTTCACGGTGTCTCCCCCCCCCCCCCCCCCCCCATTTTTTTATTTTCTTTCTTGTAAGACGCAGTTATGCTAGCGCACTCTCATTCTCGTATCCTTCCTTCGTTCGCGCTGCTTATAGGATGCGAAGACTGACTTGCGACTGTCCAACCATATTCGTCCTTGGCTCGGAGTTCCGCCGAGATCAATACTTGGGTCGTAGCGCCATTCAAGTCGATTAATCCTCGCTTGATGCTCTCTTTCTTTCGGAAGTGGACTGTCTTCGGTCCCCAAGTCCGCTCCTCGACACTACATAGTAAAGGATTATCTTCTACTCGAAGCACTTTAATTCATATTATGTTGGCACTCGGATGGCCGTGTGACTTTTCATGTCCTTTCATGCTTATGTCGGCCTATCTGTCTTACAGTCAGTTCGCACTCATAACGCGATTCTTTAGCGCGAAACCAGGGGATCTTTAACGTGCCCCCAATGCACGGGACACGGGCGTTTATCTCGTAAATGGTGTCATCCACACAATTATTTTCAATTGAATATGCCTTGCAGTCTTAGCTGCTAGATTTGTGAATTGTAATATCTGACATAAGGTAATTAGTTGAAGTCTGAATTAGTGCACTTTTTGTTCATAATTAGTCGATTATGCATTTCTATTTTTAGAGAAAGTGATGTCCGCCTCTTCGAGTAGGCCAACTCATGGACTAGAATATATGCTACTGCCACAGACAATTCTTTTTTAATTTTGAAAGTGTTCGCTGAAGCACAGTATATATATATATATATATATATATATATATATATATATATATATATATATATATATATATATATATATATATATATATATATATATATATATATATATATATTATTTTTCTTTACAGCTACTGCAATCCCAAAAGGATTTTAGCAGAGTGAACATACATACATACATACATACATACATACATACATACATACATACATACATACATACATACATACATACATACATACATACAATTGTGCGTGTTTCGTATTGTATCGTGGGAGAGTTTCTGCGTGGTCCATGTGGATCGAGCTATATAGGTCGATCATCGGCGTTTATTTTGAAGCTATATTTAATATTGCGGCTACCTCACAAATTGGGGAGAATGGGGGTTGGGTTCAGGCTGTGGAACGTGGAGACCATGTTGCGTCACATAGTCGCTTCGGAAAGTGGGTAAAGGAGCGCGAACTGATTACACTATATGGTTTCCATGAATGATTTCTCGACCCCTCGCGTGTTGGTCAGGTGAACGCAAGTGAGAGGAGGAGGAAGAGGGGTTTTGCTTGCGCTTCAGGTAAATCATCCACTTGTCTTGCAAGATATGCACATGCATAGAAAGAAAACGGCCCAAGTGTTTGTGCAAATTAAGGCCAGGTAACGTTACGTTATAGGCAATGTTATATAGTCGCTGATGTTGCATGAACACTGTTGTTCTAATGACGCCTAAACTGAATATGGTGGTTCGTTCATTTTCACGCTGAGCTGCTGAGCACGAGGTCGCGGGTACGATTCCTGGACGTGGCGGCGGCATTTCCACGGGGGCGAAATGAGAAGCGCTTGTAGGCCTAGAATTAGCCGCTTGTTGAAAAACCCCATGCAGGCGGTCAAAATTAATCCGGGGCCGTCCATTACGGCGTCTCTCGTAACCTCAATGTTGCTTTGGGACGTCAAACCTAAATAAATAAATAAATAAATAAATAAATAAATAAATAAGACATATGACGTGCATACGTATACCTTCCTTCCTTTCTTTATCTATGGATTATCGAATAATCCAACAGCCGCATCTACACCTTGGACGGCCTCAGCCGAGATCGCTGTACGCGGGCATAAAGGCCGAGGACCTAAGCCTGCATCTCCGCGGTTCACATCTCAACTGCGTCGTTAAAAAAATAACAATCTACCGAAAACCAGCTTTGAAGCCAAAGCTGTACGCACCGAGAATTAATCGCTCGAAAAATAAAAGCATGTCATCTGCCTCGCGAATCGAGGTCTGCGTTGTGGGCCGTTTTGCCGATCCTATAGCGGAAGGGGCCGTCAAGTGAGAGATCGGCACGAGCGACACATATCAAGTGGCGGCCACATTTACCCGTCCAGGTAGCGCGAATGCCCTGGGTGACGGGCTCCGGTGTGGTTTAAGTGCTGGCTCTGCCAGCGTTGCGCGAGGTGCGAGGCTATACCCTAAACCGTGCAGGGTAATGGCGCCCTCTGTCCAGGCCCGCGTTGTTATACAGCGAGTCAGAACTGTTCATGCGCGTACCTTATCTAGCCCAAAATTGCGATGAAACAACGGCTCGCCAGTGGCGTAGCCAGAAATTTCGTTCGGAAGGGGGGGGGGGGGCTCACGTTCCATCTCGGCCTGTTCTTTATATAATTTTTCGTGCGGTAAAACTCACTTTGATAACTGCATTGTCATTGCCAAAGATACTGCAAACGAATTCTTGAGCGCTACTCACTGTCAAGACACGTAAAATGTGTGTTTTTTCATAAAATAATATATTCGCATGGTCCCAAAAGATTGTGCCAGAAATAACTGATCTCAATGCTTCCACCTTTTTTGTCTATTTAAAAGAGAATATGACATGAACTTTAGAACTATATCAGTTCGAAACCAGCAAAGGAGTGCATGCCGCTGATATGAAAAACGTGAAGGCCATGACATGAACAAGTTGCGGACAAATACTTCAATGAAACTTCACAAGGACCTCTCCGAATTTTCCCGACGAATGCGTATCAGACACTTTTTCGCAGACAACATACCAGACACCGGGACGACGCCACTTAGAGCCCAATCCACTTGGACTCCCGAACGAGAACAAGCCATAGAATTTGACATATACCTTAAAACTGTCAGTAAAAAAATTATAATCCAATCCCAGACATCTAAGCAACCTAAATACATAACTGCGTCGGAGAGTCGTATTATTTCAAATCTTAGATGCCGGAATGACATTGTTATTAAGGAAGCAGATAAGGGTGGAAGTATAGTTATTTGGCCAGTAGAAAAATACAAGCACGAAGCTTACAGACAACTAAACAACCCAGAACATTACCGTAAGCTAAATAACGATCCGACATTATCCTACATAGTGACAATTACCAACAGGCTGAAATCACTTTTGGCTGATGAATTGATAACACCGTCAGAATATAAATTTCTTAAACCAAGCAACAAAACTGCCGGGCGCTTTTACCTTTTTCCAAAAATTCATAAAATTCCATCCACTGAACTATACACCGCTGTTATCCCAGGTCGGCCGATAGTATCAAACAACAACACCCCGACAGAGACCATCTCCACATTCCTTAACTACTTCCTTGGTGACTTGCCAAAAGCACTTCCTTCGTTTGTACAAGATACGCCCCACTTGATGAAAATTATGGAGGACATTAATATTAAAGGGACACTACCCCACACAACATAATTCTCGCAACACTAGACCTCACGGTTCTATACACCAACATTCCGATCCCCGATGGTTTATCTTCGATAAAACAAACGCTGTCGAAACATAATGCACAACACTCTACTGAAGTCTACCAACCTACGCGGACATATTTACGGGGATTCTAGAAACATATTTCCTATCGCGCTGCACTGACACGCCCCACACATACCTACGATACATAGACGACATATTCCTAATATGGGGACATGGTCAAGGCAGTCTAGATAAATATGTAGCATTTATAAACTCTTTTCATCCAACAATAAAATTCACTTCAGAATCTTCAACTGAGCGCACAAACTTTCTAGACATAGACACCCTCCGTGGTTGCTCAGTGGCTATGGTGTTAGGCTGCTGAGCACGAGGTCGCGGGATCGAATCCCGGCCACGGCGGCCGCATTTCGATGGGGGCGAAATGCGAAAACACCCGTGTACTTAGATTTAGGTGCACGTTAAAGAACCCCAGGTGGTCGAAATTTCCGGAGTCCTCCACTACGGCGTGCCTCATAATCAGAAAGTGGTTTTGGCACGGAAAACCCCTCAACTTAACTTTCTAGACACAACAATATACATTGACAATGGGGCACTAAAGACAACGCTGTGTAGGGAACCTTTTGACAAACAACAGTACCTAGAATATACGAGCCACCATCCCAGACATTGCAAACAAGGCATCTTTAAAGGACAAGCCACACGACTACGTCGCATTTGCGTTGAAAACCAAGACTACATAGATAGACTCGATCACCTTAAAGAAACCCTATCAAACAGGAACCACCCAAACAGTGACTTTCAAAAAGCCTACACCACTGCAGCCAAACTTGATCGAGCCGAGGTCCTCAAGCCCCGCCCGAGGATCACAAGAACAACAACGCCTCTTCTTACTACTAAATTCTCAAACGCCCTCCCAAATTTGAACAACATTTTCTGTAAATACTACCCAGTTCTCACCAGCAACCAGAAACTTAATAAGATTTTTCCCGACCCGCCCAGAGTAGCCTACAGACGCAACACTAATTTTAAAGATATTCTTGTGCATGCCAAACTAAGGACAACGACGAAGTTGCGAACCAGTCCCTGTGGCCGCCCCAGGTGCTCTACATGCAAACATATTCGATCTGTTACTACAGTAAAATGTACAGCGTCGAATTAATTCACACAAGGCAACTTCTGGCTTCATCTGCACATCAAGCTGCGTACTGTCTAGAATGTGCCGCTTGTAGCAAACAATACGTTGGTGAGACTGGACAACAAATTCATACAAGACTCAACGGCCACCGCGCGGATACAAAACACAATTTAACTAAAGCAGTAGCCAGCCACTTTAATGAACATGGTCATATATTCGACAAAGCAAGGTTCTATATATTACAAACAAATTTATGTTCACCTCGTGAAAGGAAATATACGGAATCATACCTCATACACAAGTTTAGTTGCCTACACCCGACGGGAATTAATTTGGCACGTGGCAACTTAGAATCTTTAAATGCGGTAACTTAAATCTGAAATTATCATATCATCAACCAAGGCACAAAACACATTATGCCACCAGCTAACCTTAATTCTTAGCCTCACATATTCCTCCATTTCAAAAAGCTTTTTTTCCTGCCTACTACTCAATTTAATATACTTTTTCATGTTTTTACGTTTATATAAATTGTACCGCGGCCCCCTTTTCCGAAATACACCTGCCCCCGTCTACTTCTGTGCACGTCACCCTCCCATTTGTTATCCCGGTTTCGGTTCCCTCCTTCTTTTTCTCTGTTATTTTTATATATATTTTTATACACCCTCACCAACACATTCCGAAGTCCCAGACGTCAGTATACCTTTTTCGGCGCCTCAGCCACACAGGGTATCGCCATTTCTGTATACCGCCGTAACGACACCTACGTTGAGCTACTGCAGCTAATGTCTCTTGAAAGACCATGCCGCTGCCTTCCAGTTACCCCATGCATTTCACCCCAGACTCCTTGCCGCCATCTTAACTTTTTCAAAATTCGATGGGGGCGAAATGCGAAAACACCCGTGTATTTAGATTTAGGTGCACGTTAAAGATCCCCACGTGGTCGAAATTTCCGGAGTCCTCCACTACGGCGTGCCTCATAATCAGAAAGTGGCTTTGGCACGTAAAACCCCATAATTTAACTTTTTCAAAATTGCTCGATGCATTGCTGCTACGCTACTAAAGTCACTGTTTCAACTGATGTCTTTTTGGGTCTTTTTTGTTACTTTTGACCGCCTAACCGGCTCTTCTAAAGCCACAAAAACATGCCGCCAACGACACCCCTGAATGCTCCCTAACCTCTCGCTTCCCTAACACCCCCCCCCCCCCCCCCCCATGCAGGTCTTTTTCTTTTCTTGTTCTTTCTTTCTGCTAAGAGATTTATTAGCAACGGGCGCGAACGGGTAGCCGTCACAAGCGTTCGGCGAAAGACAGCAACCACGAGCTCATGGCCGTAGCGATGGTGTTGTGGCGCAGGCAGGCTACTCTTCTTCGTTACAATCGCCCTCCGCAGAAAAAGGCGCCATCCTGGCGGCTTAAGGCGAAGAGACTACTATTGGGTCGTAGTACGGCTTAATGCGAGAGACGTGGACAAGTTCGCGGCCGCGATGGCGTAGGTCCGTCGATGGCGTGAGGGGCTCTACGACGTAATTGACGGAGGACGTTTGCTCGAGAACGCGGTAGGGTCCTAGGTACTTTGCGACAAGTTTTGAGGAGAGGCCGGGTGTATATAGTAGCGGGTACCCGAAGCCATACGAGAGAGCCAGGCAAGAAAGTTGGTGCAGAACGGCCGGCAGGTTGACGGGATTGCTGCTGCCACTGGTCCTCGGTGGAAAAAGAGCGGGCAAGCTGGCGGCATTCCTCGGCATGACGAGCAGCTTCAGATAGCGGAGTACTTTCGGACGCGTCAGGTGTATATGACAGAATGGTATCGAGAGTAGTAGAAGGTTCTCGTCCGTATAGGAGAAAGTAAGGGGAAAAACCAGTAGTTACTTGGGCCGCAGTATTGTACGCATACGTCACGAAAGGAGAACTTGGTCCCAGTTGGAATGATTAGAGGCGACGTACATGGAGAGCATATCGCCAAGAGTACGGTTGAAGCGCTCGGTCATGCAGTTAGCTTGCGGATGGTACGCTGTACTGGTGCGGTGAACGATTCGGCATTCGTCGAGTAGTGCCTTCAAAGCATCGGAAAGAAAGGCGCGGCCTCTACGCTCAGAAGTTCGCGAGGGGCATCGTGGCGAAGAACGAAATGTCGTAACAGAAACGATGCAACGTCGCGGGCGGTGGCAGTCGGCAGAGCAGCTGTTTCAGCATAGCGGGTCAAGTGGTCCACTGCAACAATAATCCAGTGGTTGCCTGCTGGAGTGGAGGGTAGCGGTCCGTATATGTCTATACCAACACGATCAAAGGGCCGACTAGGGCAGGGAAGGGGTTGTGACGGGTAGACTTGTCCGGGAGGTAATTTTCGGCGTTGGCACTGAGCACAGGAGCGAATGAAATTTCTGACGTAGTTCTACATGCCGCGCCAATAAAATCGGATGCGTAGTCGAGCATAAGTCTTGAAGAGGCCGGCATGTGCGCACTGAGGGTCTGCGTGGAAAGCGTCGCAGATAAGGTCACGGAGATGGCGGGGTATCACGAGAAGCCACTTGCGACCGTCAGAGAGGTAATTACGACGATAAAGAAGGCCGTCGCGAATGCAGAAGTGGGTAGCCTGGCGGCGAAGAGCGCGAGATGGTGAAGAGGTGGATGGATCAGAAAGGGTGCTGATGAGAGCACTGATCCAGGGATCCTTGCGCTGCTCCGACGGCATGTTGCGCAGTGCATGAGATGGAACTGTGGGCTCAAGGGCGGATAGGCAAGCGCAGTCAGCGGAGACCGGTGAGCGAGAAAGGGCGTCAGCGTCCGTGTGTTTGCGGCCGGAACGGTAGAGAACGCGGATGTCGTACTCCTGCAGCTTAAGGGCCCAGCGAGCAAATCGGCCAGATGGGTCCTTAAGGGTAGACAGCCAACAAAGGGCGTGATGGTCAGTGACGACATCGAAAGGGTGACCATACAAATAAGGACGGAATTTTCCAAGGGCCCAAATAATGGCTAAACACTCTTTCTCTGTAACAGAGTAATTAGCCTCGGCCTTTGTCAGAGTTCGGCTCGCATAGGCAACGACATATTCATCAAACCCCGCTTTTCGTTGTGCGAGTACGGCGCCAAGTCCGACGCCGCTGGCATCGGTGTGGACCTCTGTGGGCGCTGCAGGATCGAAGTGGCAGAGGATAGGTGGCGAGGTTAGCAGGCGGCGTAATTTCGTGAAGGCGTCATCACAGGCGGGCGACCAAGCGGAAAGTTCTTTGTCGCCACTTAGAAGGGCTGTCAGGGGTGCACTTATGGAAGCGAAATTTCGAATGAAACGTCGGAAGTATGAGCATAAACCAAGGAAACTTTGAAGCTCCTTTAACTTCTTTGGTTGCAGAAAGTCGGAAAGCCGTTGCCTGCGCAACTCGTCGTAACTCTGGCACAATTCTATCACTTCAGCGAAAGTATGAGGACTCTTCGATAATAACATTTGAAATGCGTCGTCCTGAATACCCTTCATTATATGTTTGATTTTCTCCTCCTCTGACATCGACGCATTCACCCGTTTGCAGAGGTCGACAATGTCCTCACTGTAGCTCGTGAAGTTTTCTCCGGCCTTTTGGGATCGTGTGCGCAAACGTTGTTCTGCACGAAGCTTTCTTACTGCAGGCCGACCGAAAACTTGGGTAAAGTTGGTCTTGAAGACCAACCACGAAGTGAGGTCGGCTTCACGGTTTAGAAACCATAGTTTCGCAACGTCCGTAAGGTAGAATGCGACGTTTCTCAACTTGGTAACGTCGTCCCACTGGTTATGGGCACTCACTCGCTCATAAAACGAGATCCAATCTTCAACGTCTTTGTCATCTGTGCCGGAGAAGATAGGGGGATCTCGCTGACGCAAGGCACCGGCACAAACCAAGGTGGCCGGCGCCGTTGGAGGAGCTGGAGGAGTGCGTGCGTCGTCGGGCATGATGGGGGGTAGAGTGCGACTCCGAAGTTCCAGGGTGGTCGAAACCCAGCACCTCCACCACTTGCTAAGAGATTTATTAGCAACGGGCGCGAACGGGTAGCCGTCACAAGCGTTCGGCGAAAGACAGCAACCACGAGCTCATGCCGGTAGCGATGGTGTTGTGGCGCAGGCAGGCTACTCTTCTTCGTTACAATCCTTTTATTTCTCTCCTTTTTTTCGGGGTACGCCCCTTTTTTTTCTCTCCTTCTTTTTCTTTGCTTTTCTCCCCGCCTTCCCACTCTCCCGCTCTTGTCCCCTCAACTTGGGAACCACGCTCACAGACGTCAGGCAACAGCGCTCATTCTCTTTGAAGTCTCTCCCTTTACAACCAGCCGCCACCGACAACAACCGCACGTGACGTCACTGCACTAACGCTTTTAAACTAACATGCCTTGGATGACGAGGCCGCCTTTGACGAAGATAGATCCTCCTATCGAAACGCTGGCCAGCCTTTCTGAAGCACCTTATCCCTGTTTATAACCTTCATACCACAGTGTGCTGTTTCATCTGTCAGCCCCGTTCTTGATTTTGGACCAATGAAACCTGGTAATTAAAGAACCTCCTTTACATTTTTGCAAAAGTTCTGCAAAATATACATTATAAATGCGAAGATACAATGGAATATACAAATGCGAAGAAACAGCTTGATAAAGGGCAAAAAAGTGTCACTGTAAACAAAGTTCACATGTATACGCAAAAGCTCGCAAGAAGATATTTAAATATACGTATTAGTCTCCAATAAATCTACGTATCTGAACAAAAGTCACTGTATATAATGCATCAAACAAGGCAAATAAATATGTTCCGCAGTCACAGATCACAGAATCCTGAGGTCCGACCCCCCCCCCCCCCTTACTCCACTTTCCCCGATGCATCGCGCGCGACGGAAGGCGGCGCGCTTCCTCCCCGCTTTTCTCCCTTGCGCACACAAGACTAATCCACCATCGTCGGCTCACCTATCGCCCCCACCCCCCTACGCTTTCACTCGCACGTACTGCATGCGGCGCGCGGTGGCAATGTTATCGCCCTTGACGTTTGATGAATAAAAGCGCGAAAAGAAAAACGAATGCGCGCCAAAGTGCGCGTTCGTTTGTCACTGAGAAAAGCGCATTTTTCTCGTTTTTCACACGAGAAAAGCGCATGCACTCTGGCTGGTTCTGGCAGCCCGCGGGTAGCGAGAACAAGAAAATTGAAGAGGCTGAATGTGCCCTCGCGAATAAAAGTAAAAGTAGAAAAAATAAATAAGAACGTAGTTACCTTTGCTGGCTTTACTGTCTTGACTTCGATGCTTTGGCGCAGGTGAAAAAAAAATGTTGATATCCTTTTCTGCGACATGACGGCGCAAATGAACCACCACAACGCTTCGTCTCATAGGACCTAGCTGCGTGATTTGCCAACTTGTATGATAGTGTGTTGATTTGGCTTGTCTCGTTGTATGGGCCGATGTACGACTTTAGAAAAGTCAATGTACTTTTGGTATCAAATGTTTATAAGGACATTAAATCCAGAAAGTTCCGGAAATGAAAATCTAAAACACGACTTTGGAAATGCCAGTGCATCTTTCCCATCAAAAGTTTATCAGAACTTTGTGCCCATAAAGTTTCGGCATTGAAGTCCATGCGCTCCGTAGATTACGCGGCCTCCGCGAGGTGCCGCGTCGAGCCCGCTCGCCATCAAAATGGCCTTGAAACTGTGCTCGGGTGGGCTCCTTGCGTTATGTGACTTCAGGTGCATGGTAGCTCCCACGAACTGCAGCCCAAGTTCGCAATGTTCGCCCCGAAATGTATTTTCGAGCATAAAAAAGACATTCTAGACAAAATCCAGAATGATTTCCGGCACCAGGGTTGTTTTGGTCAGCGGTGCATGACAGCACGAAAAATTTCGGAGGGGGGGGGGGGGGGGCTGAAGCCCCATAAGCCCCTGGCTACGCCCCTGAAGCCCCTGGCTACGCCCCTGCGGCTAGCCTAATAACTGCGACCTCCTTCACAGCCTATATTGCAACTATACATGGAACATGCAAAACTCCATAAACTGTTAGCATAGCAATTAGGAACTATACATCTTAGCATGTCGATGACATAACGCCTTTGACGAGGTAGAGAGGAGTGGTGAAGGTGGTGAGATGGTGCACGGCATTAATTTTGTGATCTAGAATGGCGAGAACACAATACCCGAAAAACCAAGAGGGGCAAGATCGCGTTCACGATGTTCTCACCTGTTTCCTCATCCTCACATTCTTCCTCTCGGCTATTTCACTGTGACCGCCTTTAAAAAAATGGAGAAAAGAAAGAAGTCAAAGAGGAGAAGACGAGGAAAAGAAGTCGTGAATTCGTGATGATAGATGCAATAAAGAAAGCTGTCAAGCTTGGAGACGGCTACCCGCACCGCGTTCACGAAGTCACCATCAGGGAACCACAGCGTGTTACGTGGTCGTCTTCGTCACATTGTGTTGCGACATGCCTCACGGGCTACTCGCGAGGCGCCGGAGCTGCGGGCGCAGCAACCGCCACCACCATGCGACCCGCAGCAGCGGCACGGTGCGTATCATATATGCACCGGCTGTAGCGTATGCCTTGCGTCGTAATGGTATACGTGCTAGTCACCCACCGATGTATCCGCGTGGCTTTGTGTGCGCGCACGTGCGTGCGATCATATACTCGTAATAGGTGCGCGCCGCACGAATGTGCGACCGTGCCACCGTGCGGCGTGGAATGCGCGCTCGAACTGCTCGTGCGAGCGTGCGCCGGCGCGCGCGCGCTCAAGGGACCGAGTCGAGCGTTGCGTTTGCACGCGCGAAGGACCGTTGCGTGACCTCTAGCCGGCGCGGCTTAAAAGCGGGACGGGTGGCGCGAATTCGTATATATTGTGCTCGAGCCTGTATACGATGTACATAAGAGACACGGGGAACGAGAAAAAGAAAGAACGGAGATAAGCTTTCAGAAGTCGCACAATGCGCTGTGTGCATAAGCCGCAGCCGACGCAGCGGCTTGGCAAGCATATTTGTCGAACTGTGCGGTTGCGTCTGAGGAGGTGAATTCGTGCGCTCTATCCCTGAGAATGCGCGTTCGTTGCGCCTTTCTTTCTTTCAACTGTTGGAGATGCGGGTACGTCTGGCACGTGTGTGTGTGTGTGTGTGTGTGTGTGTGTGTGTGTGTGTGTGTGTGTGTGTGTGTGTGTGTGTGTGTGTGTGTGTGTGTGTGTGTGTGTGTGTGTGTGTGTGTTGACGGCTTCTGCTATTTGTGCACACGACGGCATGATTTCTCGTGGTCTTTGACCCGAATACAGACGGACCTTCCTCTTGCGTTATCGTGTTCGTGTTCTTTTTTTGTGTGTGACCGTGTGTATGTCTTATGAGTGTGACCATGCAGACTTCGTTCGCATGTGGAAGGGCCAATATGGCACGATTGTGTCCACACAGTGACGATGCCAAGCCGCGCGCGCTCGACAGATTGTGCGGTTGAGTAAGGAGCAGTAAATGCAACAAAGGCAAGGCTGAAAGGGTTATCCACGCGAAGTCATTGTTGAATAGCGTATGCCTATATACAAGAGCAATCATTTCGGGAATCTCTCCGGCTGATATGTACACGCTTTCACCGTGGAGCACAGTACCGCCAATGGACAGCAATGGACATTACACAGCACGCTGCGGTGGCTCAGTGGATACGGCGTTCTGCTGTTGAGCTCGAGATCGTGCCGTGCGTATGCTCGACTCTCTTTTACCACGTTCCAATAGGGCCGGAATGCGAAAGCGCTCGTGTATACCGTGTCTGGGGTGCACGTTAAGGAACCCCAGATGGTCAACATTGATCCGGAGCCCTCGATCCACTACGGCGTCTCTCTATGCATACTGTGCAGCTTAGGGATGTTAAACAACGCAATCCATTCATTCTTCTTTCAAATGATCAAGGCTAAAGCTTTTCTTTCCCTACTAGAAATGGATCCCTCCGGTCAGCGGCTGAGGGTACGCAATTGCGTGGAGTCTACATATCCTGGCTCCTCGCCAGGAAATACTATGTCGTGCTCTTTCGCTGCAGCTGTCGATACTGCGCCTCGCAGCGCGCCTGCCACTTCGCATGCACGAAATGAAACGGTCTCCCGGCTGTATAGAAAACTGCAGCCCAACAGCCTGCCTGTCTTCAACAAAACTTGTATTCAACAAATCAGTCTAAATTTTGCACTTCCGAAAAAAAAAAAAAAACATATGCGCCAGTACCTTTCAGCGCAGTGTATAGAATTTGCAGCGTTTCATGTGTTGTATGGAGAACAGCCACCCCCTCCCGCCGCCCCACAAACACACAGAAAAAAGAAAAGAAAAGATGACACGTGGCTAAAGAAATAAAAAAATCTAGAAAAAAGAAGGAAGAGAGAGAGAAACAGCTGTGACAAATATTTTTGCTTTAAAGTGCTGGGACCCCTAAGAGAGAGAGAGAGAGAGAGGAAAACAAGAAGAAAGAAAAATGAAAAATAAAATAACATTATACATGCTATGGCAAGGAAGAAATGCGACGTGAACCGGGGCGATTGATCCTCCACTCCGATTGTCTACCGCATGGCTGACTACAGGCGCGCAGTTGGCGGACCCCGATACTCAATGCCAGTCATTTCGCAATGCGATTGCAGAGGCACGCTTTAAAAGCAATCAATTATTCGTCGGGATGCGACAATCGTATCACTTCGTCGTTCTCCCTGAGTTTGGTGGCCTCGACAGGTACTCTCAATTCACGACAGGCGTTGACTTCACTGGTACGCGGGCATTCTGTATTAGCTTTATGGTGGCGCATATGTGACGCGTCGTCCGCAGAATGCGGTTGGGAAACGGATCAATGGCTAGCCTGTCTGGTAGAGTATACTGTTCATACACTAATGTAGATTCCCGAGTCAATTGACAGTTGGAATCTCATGTGACTCTGCCGTGATACATGACCAAGTAAACACTTGAGGGACATGTGTCCGCAACGCAAACCTGAGCAAGGTGAACAATTTCACTGTTCGTACGCAATCCAACTGTTTTCGACAGTAGTTTTCGTCGCATTTGACATTGGCCATCTCAACACATGATAACTTTACTTTCCTCTTATCATAAGTCGTCATCTTTATCGACGTGCGTGTTTCTCTGCTCTGCATCATAAGCCAAATAGAGAGAGAGAAAAGAAGAAAGAACGTGAAGCGAGATTACGAAAGAACAATGTAAGTTCCATTCAGTAGTCCAGGGATAGATGGGAAACTTCTAAATCATGTATAGGTAGCAAACTGGGCAAAGTCTAGTTAACCTTCCTGTCTTTCCTTCCTTCCCCCCCCTCTCTCTCTGTCTCTCGGCCAGCAAAAATTGGGCATATCCTCCATGAATGATCTCCATTCCTGATGTTTCAGCCAAAGTACCGGGCATCACTCATTAAAGTTACCGTCAAGAAATCACCGCGAAATGGTTAAAGCCGAGTCATATTTACTTGCAGGCATCATATTCAAGTGTACACAAATATTTTTCGTGCTGAAATGAAAGTTCCACGTCCGCATTCTACGTACCTGCTACGGGGAAGCAGAATGTTTAAGCTAGCATTCGTCAGTACTACCGCTACTGAAGAACTCGATACCATGAGGTCCGCCTTAAGCTTGCAGTGAACTTACAATGACTGGGTTTCGTATTTATTTTTGTCACTTCTGTTTTTATGAGCTGCAAGTTATATGCAGTGGTATATGTGCTTGTTGAGAAGTATAATGACACTTACTTGAGCTTTTTGCCAACAATGCGCGAGCGTGATCGGACTTTTATTCGTATTTTATTTTGTTAATCTTTATTTGTATTTTGTTTGTTGGAGCCGACCTAATTTGATATGTAATGTTTGACTAAGCGAGATGTACGTAGCCGGCACCACAGATGATGCCGAACTCTCATAGACATATATATTAATAATAGAAACAGCACAAAACTATCAGAGCAGCTGCTTGAACGCGTCGCGTTAAAAGGCCCCTCACCAGGTCTGTCCATTATCTGAGAAATATTCGAGGCAACAACAGTTATTTGTTTGATCTGTTGCTTCAATAGACCAATTAAGGTATAAGAGAAATAATAAAACCTACAAACCGAATGTGTGCGTGTCTTTGTTTTACTTCGTACCGTAGCAAGAGAGATGTACTTCCGTTTCGTCTGTTTGTTCTCATGTCGTGCAGTCGCGCGCGCAGAGAACGAAACTATGTTATTTTCTACCGCGTTTCAGCGCGCAATCATTTTCTGTGATGCGCTTGCGTCTGCCTCAGTGTTCGTGTAGCGTTGACTTATACCGCTAGTTAAGTGTTGTGCGCAGCGCACAAAATCGTGCGCTGCGCGCAACGAGACAAACGCAACAGCTCGCGCGTGAGACCATCACCAGAAGTGCGCCGCGCCGCGAGAAAGCGAGAAATAAAAAAATCACCTATGATTACGATGCACCTTAATGCGAAATTTGAGCGCAGCTGTATACGTGTTTTCATTTCGCGATGTACAGGCTGGCGCGGACAATCTGTCTCGTGCGGCACGCCGCCTCTCGCTAATCGGGAGATCGCGAGAGACGTGGGCTACGCGTGGGCGCGATTCACAGCAGCCACCGCAGACAGGCCCTCGCTACTTCCGCGCATGCAGCGCTTTGTTTCCATACGGACGACGCGCGCTACTCTGGCGCCATCTCGCAGCCATCGTCGCCGCAAAGTCCGTGTTGCGCGGGGCCACGCCTTTCTTCTCACGCTTTCGCAATGCCCTCCTCCTCCGCTTTCATCCTCGAATTATCTCCGCTATTGTAGTCTTTCGTCTGCCCACTGCGCTACGGGTTCGCTTTCATCCTTCGCTGTGTTCGTTCGCTCGGTTACGAGGGACGACGCCGACGCTCGCCGCAGGAACGGGCGCCTAAGGGCTGCGCTCAATAAAAGGAAGGAGGGGCCCGTGACGTATATGTCCCGCGATCCTCCAACTGTGGTGCGGGGGAACGCAGGCAAGGAATTCCGCTTGCGGAGACTAGACAGGGGCAAGTAGAGATGTTGGCGGTGAAGCTCAAGTTCTGAAATGATCGGTTCGCGGCACATGAAAGATTTCTATTTCGACTCTTAATGAAGCAATTCGAAAAATTCTTGCGGTAGAACGCTCCCTAGAGGGCAAGCAACAAATTCCAGCGTATAACCAAAATTTGCTATGGGGTTTGGTGAGGGGCCCTTTAAGTGCGCGGTTCTCTGGTCATTAAAACTTTGGGCTAGTTCATTCCGAAACTACACGCATAAAGGGGACTGTCTACGCGAAGAGGTCACAACGAGAACTAGGCCACCATTTTGTAGCTATGAATTTCCGCTGGATTTTATGCCGCTGTTATCATCCACCATCCACGACCGGCTGATCACACTGATAACGTGAGCGGATCGTCGCTCTCACCACTCACGAAATGCGAAAAGGAAAAGCACCGGAAAAGGTATCACCTCAAGATAACGGCCCTGCTGTCAGTCCTTGTCTCGCGTCTCTGATCCTTGTCGGCTGTGTCTATAATGTACACTCAAGCCCTTGCCGAATATTATTATTATTATTATTATTATTATTATTATTATTATTATTATTATTATTATTATTACTACTACTACTACTACTACTACTACTACTACTACTACTACTACTACTACTATCGCTTTAAAAACAGTTCACACCCATTGCGGCTTGTCGCCAAACAATAATCGTGGTCTATTTTTTCGTACCTTCCCTTTAGCGTCCAGTACTTCCAGATCACGAGCGGCATGTGCGTAATCAGCGTGACGTGCATTCTCGACAGGAAAGTAGCGAGCGCAGAGTTTCCAAGAAAAGAAACGCAAGCAAGGCAGATGAGGATTGTTGTGGGACAAGATGAGCCCCAAAGGGTGCAAGCATTTTACAGCTAAGCTGTATATGGTTATGGTTCCGTGCGTTTTTGTTCTCCATGAACCAAAACAATGATCATCAACGGCTCATTCCCCCTTAATCATTCATGCTTCCCTAAGCAAGCAAAATATGCAATGGCTCATAGCCCTGTAAGGCAGAGGCTACAAGCAGTCAGCAAAGTGAAGCGAACAGTGCTTAAATTCTTTCTAATCACTCATACAACATACACAACAGCATGTCGAAAACTGCCATCATCAATGGCTCATGTCCAGTGAACAATGGCTCATACCCCTGTAAGCAAGCAAAAAATGCAATGATTTAGTCCCTTAAGGTTCATGGCTACTGACTTTGCGTGAATTAGCTGCGATGACACTATCCTGTCATTGCCGGTGATTTCAATGTGGATGAGTCGGTACCGAAAAGGGGAGCGGTTTACGCGTTCCGTGTTGCAGACATATCCCTTGCGATGCCACGCCGATCCGGCCCAACCGACCACCCAGCGGCGTAAGTGCATCGATTTGACATTATCAAAGAATGCGATTGCAGTTGCGAGGGAATTAATGCCCGCCGATCAAGATGATAAATGAGTGTGCGTACCTTTCGTCACGATGACCACCCATCAAGACTATAAATGAGTTCGTACCTTTGTTCAAAATTATGTGGTATTTCCGTGTTGTGTGCTAAACAGCTTCGCTGGTCAACAACCTTCACAGAGTGGAATGGCTCATGATTTTTAAGTGTGTCGAACTACCTGGCCTGCACCGTTAAAGAAAAGAAAATCACGCAATATAGGTGACGATTATTGCTATGGGACAAAGACACGTACAAAAGGGTGTGAACTGCTTTTAAAGTGTACGACACTATATAGTGTACTCTATAAACTTTTCCAGCCAAAGGCGGATCTTTCATTCAGGTCGCAATAAAGATATCCAAGGAGCAAAGAGAAGAGAAAGCCCCGCGGCAGTAAAGCAAGAAAGAGCAGCCGTTATATATATATATATATATATCTACACATATATATATATATATATATATATATATATATATATATATATATATATATATATATATATATATATATATATATATATATATATATATATATATATATAAACGACGCGCAAGCATCGCGCAGCCGTGCGCCGCGCCATTATCCTCTCGACACGCACTCCTGCCCTTGGCTTCCTCGCGCGAATTCCCTCGGCCGCTTCTGCTGCTTGCCTCGTCTTCGCGATTGCATCATCGCCGTCTCTGGCCGTTGATTTTACTTTTCCAGCGATTTCTCATCCACGGTGCGCGCGCACGTCAGCGACGATGAAAGAGCGTGCCGTGTGTTAACGCCGGAGGCCCCGCCGCTACTGGCAGCTTATTGTGTTGCGAGGCGGCCGTGCTGTAAGCGGCGCGAGCTCTTGGGTACGCAAACGTGGAAAGTCTAGACGCTGCATGTAGTACACAACTGTACGCGCCAAAGTGCGCGTGAAAATCATAATTACTGATGGAAATAATGACGTTTACAAAGTACTGCATATGCACGCTCGAACACTCGCAAATGCACCTATGCTGCAAAATCTGTTAATATGCGTGAAGTGTGCTATAGAGAACGGAGTTGGAACACATACTGCCAGGCGTTTGTCCACGTCGCCAGTTGTGTCGTTATGAAGAAACGGGTTTCTCTTCGTTCGTTCTGTGTAACAGTAGCGGTTAAGAAAGATAAGCCAGTAGGTTGTGTGAAGCAGTAGGTTGTGTGAAGGCCGGCAGGCGAACAAAACAGGGCGCAACATTAAGGAGAAGGAAGAAAACTTTACACCGACTATCAACCCAACAGCCGCACATGTTTACTGCAATTTCATGGCCCATAAACCAACGAGCCTTACTAGACGTAATAGTCCAACGCTTTGCTATCTCTATCCGTGCTTCGCATTTCGTACGAAACTGCGACTCTTTTTTAAGGAATAAATTAAATATATGTGTCATATGACTGGAAGTCACTGTGACCAACATAGAACGCGTCTTATTTGCCCTTTTATTGGCTGCAGCTCAGCGCTAAACGTTAATGCATTAGAGATCGGTGTGCATGTGTGTGTATGTTCGACTTATGAAATAAGGTGTCAGAGCTGCAAGGGAAGGAGCCTACGGCTATTGTGTCAGGCGATGGGCGGTGGCGCCACACGCACAGCCTCACAGCATGTGCGGTTGCATGCCAGCAAAACAATGGGCGTCTCGGCGTGCATTCGTGACGCGCACGAGTTTTGCGATGAGCAACGCACTCCGAATCGCAAGCGACTCCCGACGTCCCCGACAGTGGTTGCGGTAGCAAACAAAACTCGGTGGGTGCGCTTGCAACGGCACAGCGTGGGGGCGCATCTACCTCGCGCGTTTTTCACAGGGCGGAATCAGACATACAACGACACTCGGCGCTCGCAACAGCTAGAACATCCCAACGCGGCACAATAAGCGAACACGTGGGTCCGCATGTTATCTGGCGCCACGCGAGGCGTCCATGGAGCGCCTTCCCACCAACTTCGTTTCCTTTTATCCTTCTGTTCAGCCATTGGAGCCTGGCTCTTGCCTTTGTGAAGTTCACTGCCCGATTATACTCCTCCTGAAATACGTGGGTCGAAAACTTTTGCGCTTGGCATTTGTTCGCGGGATGGGCAATGCACGTATACACGCTTGTGGCTAGTTACGTCTTTCTGTTTTCTATATTCAGTAGCTCGTTTAAAATGTCCATGCTGACAGGCGGCGCTGCCTTCCCGGCAACGAGCGGAACAGCAGAACCGTGGTGAGCCGTGGCGTCTGTCAGTGCAATGGCGGCGGCGCACATGAGTGCTTTTGTACACGCGTGCGAGTTTGCGAGTGAGTACCCCGAGTTCTGTGGTCTCCCTTTGAGATAGAAAATGCCGTCGACTAATTGTGTCGTAAATTGTGTCGTAAACTGGCATATGCTACCACCTTCCCACCAATGACGGCGTACAATGGCTATCGCGCTCACCTATCACTGTTTCTAGCATGTTTCCAGCGTACGACCTCATAAAAACGATCGCGACTGCACATCGAAAAATTCAAAAAAAAAAAATTGACAGCGTTTTACGCGTTACAACTGCAGTGCAGAATTGGACACTGACTAGTAAGCTTAACGTTGCACTGAAAAAAGAAAAAAGAAAGAATGTAGAAGAAAAAGAAAGAAAAACAGAGGTACCATACAAAATTTGTTTTCGGTCCCTTTAACAGACAATAAGAGTTGGGGTCGGGCATGTCAGAAGGGGTAGCTGGCCCATGCCGTCGTCCGACTCATCTGCGTTAGGACATTGTTGAAGGGAGGAACACGTTCTCATTGAGAATGAGGAGTATTGGGTTTATTTACGATATCTGCATGAAGAGTGGAGAACCTTACATCTCACCAATCTAGCATGACTGAAGTGCAGCACACACCGAGCAGCCGAAAACGTCCGCTTAAACCCCCTCTGTCCTCCCTAGATCCCTAGGCCAGGGAAAACTACTGCCCCCCCCCCTCGTGTTCGACCAATCGGAGCGTCCAAAGTCGTCGAAGGACACGCGTTGGGAGGGCGAAGGTCCACACAATCACTTCGGTACCTTCTTTCACTGAACATACAGAAAGGGGATTGCCACACTTGACTCAAGCTGGCGCGTCTTTTGTTCCTGGGATGACCCCGCAGTTAGCTCAAGCGTCTGTCAAACGACCGTGGCGGCTACCGGAGTCCGTGAGGGAACGCCTTAGAACACCGTTTTCCAGGAGTTTTCTTGCTCCCATTGGTCCGTGAAGGCGACAGTGAACAAAGAAACAATTCTCGGTCCGCCAGACGTGTCTCGCCTTGCGGGCGCCGCACGCCTCTCCGAAGGGGACGCATTGCTGTCTTCACGAAGCGATTCATCGCAGCAGGGAAGGGGATTCTGAAGGTCACTACCCCGCTGGCAGATCGTAACAGCTCCTCCATGGCCCGGAAAATCTCGACTGTCCAGTGCTGATAACCGCTGGGCATGAAGAGAATGGCTGGTGGCAAGAGAGATGACTTGGCTTGCAGCAAAAAGCTGCGAAATGCTGACATACACCCCAAAACATTTCGCAATGACAGGGAGCAGCAAAGCGAACCCCACAACACGGCTCTGCGTAGAGATGAACTATCTTGGATCGCGCTTTAGATCCGCCAGGCTTCAAAGAAAACATGAGTGCAGAAACAACAAATATTGCATTTCGTTATGCAAATTTCCAAGGAATTTCGTGCCGACCAAGTTAGCAATCATGGATAAAGTCCTGCTAAATGAAAGGGGATCGTCTTGGCTTAACAAAATAAAAAAAACAACTACAATAATTAGTCGGGATCCCTAAACGCAGAACGAGTTTCAATTAGCCTGCTCAAACCATCCTCCTTGCTATGCAACTGTCGGTTCTTATATCTAACGGAGAAATTGTACTGTTGGAAGGTGAGCCTCCATCGGAGCAAGCGGCCATTTTTTTTTATAACATTTGGTTATGCCATGTCAGAGGGCAGTTGTCGGTCTCGAAGATGAATCTCGCTCCATTTTTAAGTAACACGACAACTTCTGGGCTGTCGAAACCAAACAGGTACATTCCTTCTCTGAAGGGCTATAGGCTTCCTCTCTTACAGTTAGCTTACGGTCGGCATAGAAACAAGGATGTTCCTCATTATCATCGCCGACCTGACTAAGTACCACGCCCATTTTCCTGTCGCTTGCGTCGCACTAGACTATGAATTCCTTTGTATAGTCTGGCGCATGAAGCACAGTACGAGCAACTAATAGCGTTTTCAAACCTTGGAAAGCGTTCTCTTTGTTCTTAGCCCAGTGCGCGTTACTCGCTGCTCCCTTTCGGGGTGCGTCCGTTAAAGGACTTGCTTTTTGCGAATAATCCGGAATGTGCCGTTGGTAGTGCCCAGCAAGTCCCAAAAGGGAACGAATGTCGGTTTTCGTGCGCGGCTGTGCAAAATCTCCAATCGTAGCTGTTTGCAGCTCGACCGGTCGTTTCGTACCTTGGCCGACAACATTGCCCAGATAAGTAACCTGCGAGCAGCCGAACCTACATTTTCCCGCCTTCATCGCTAAGCCTACTTCCCTCAACCGCGACAACACCTACTTGAGGTGCGATACATGCTGTTTCCAGCTGTCAGAAAAAAATTGCGACATTATCAAGATATAGCAATGCGAACTCCTGCAAGTCTTTTTTGGGACAATATCCATCAACTTAGAGAAGCTAAACAACGCGTTCTTCAGCCCGAAGCTAAAAACGAGAGGGAGAAAAGGGCCTGTATACAGTTGAGATAAATGCGGCATAGCGGCTGACATTTTCTGAAAGGGGAACTTGATAGTATCCCCGCACGAGATCTAGAGTCGCAATATATTTAGCGGCAGTGACTCTTTCGATTCGTTCCTCAATGTTGGGTATCGGGTACAAATGATCCCTGGTGATGGCCTTTAACTTCCTGTAGTCAACACACGGACGAGGGGCCTGATTAGGGGCTTCCAGAATAGTTAGCAGTGACGTGTAGTCACTCTCAGCGGGCTCAATAACTCTCAACTCTAGCATGCGCTGTATCTCTGCCTCCATAATTTCTCTCTGTCGTGGAGACACCCCGTAAGGCTTTATTATTACGGGTTCTGTTGATGTTAGCTCTTTTTGTGCGTTATTAGTTCGGTTTTACCTGGCCTATTGCTGAGTTTATCGAGATATTCCCCTAACAGCCAATTTAGCTCATCTAGCTGCTCGGGTTTAAGAGCGTCCGAGCTTACCGAGTGTTCTACAACTTCTTCCAGGCTGATTTCAGAGTTGGAGGTAGCCTTACACTCATTATACTCAGTATTAATCTCATCTGGCTCTTTGATGATAAAGTTAGCGACTCCTCTCCGCTCAACGTACGGCTTCATCAAATTGCACTGGCATATTCTCGCCTTCTTCTTGCGACCGGGTGCTTTGAGAGCTTAGCATATGAAATTTTGTGCAACACTTTAACGGGTCCGTCCCAGTGAACATCAAGCTTATTCTTTCTTGAAGGTCTGAAGGTCTAACTACCTGGTCCCGAGCGTTAAACGTCCGAAACCTCGAATTCCTGTCGTAACACAGCTTGACATTCTTCTGTGCCGCGCCCATGTTCTTTTCGACCAATTCTTGTGTTGCCCTTAGGCGTTCCAGCAGATTTAGCACGCACTCTATAGCACTTTCACTCTGTCCTCTTTTCCCACATCTCTCTCAGCATTATCAATGGGGAACGAAGTGTCCTCCCATACACTAGTTCTGCTGCCAAGAACCCTGCAGCCTCACGAGGAACCGTTCGCAAAACAAACAAAGAAGCACAAAGACAATTCTTCCAGTCCTCCTTGTGTTTGTGACAGAGTATCCGCAAAACCCACTTAAGCACAAAATGCCACCTCTCTACATTATTTGACTGAGGGTGATAGACGTAGCTGTGTATTAACTTTATTCCGCACTTTTGAAAGAATGTGGAAGTGAGTGAGCTGGTGAATAATGACCCTTGATCCGGCTGAATTTCGGCTGGAAACCCGACTCTGGCGAATACTGTCAAAAGCGCCTCTACTACTTCGGTGGAGCTGAGTTCTTTCAGAGGGATTGCCTCCGGAAATGTTGTGGCCGTACACAGCATGGTAAACAGGTACCTGTAACCTGACTTTGTCTTTGGTAGATGGCCTACCGTGTCTGTCACAAGTCGTCTTAAGGGTTCTGATATTAAGGGCACTACGTTTTGTTGAGCTTTCCATGTTTCTTGTGGTTTACCCGAGTGCTGGCAGACGTCGCATGACCTCACAAAGTTTTCTACGTCTGTGAAATTGCCAGGCAGGTAGTATTCCATAAGCAATCTTTCTTTCGATTTGTTTATGCCGACGTGGCCAGACCACCAAATTCCATGACAGAGACCCAAAAGGTCCTCCCTGTACTTAGTAGGAATGACTAACTGATCCAGAATCCTGCCCTTTCGGTCTCTGTAGAGCCGATATAACAAGCCTCCTTTCTCGTACATCGTCAGGTTGCTCCTAGCAATGCTTTCTTTAGTTGTTACATGTAATTTAGCTAGGCTGACGTCAGTCTTTTGGTCGGCTGCCAGTGACTCTCTGTCCACACGTAAGAGCCGCTCAAAGTTCTTTGAGGCTGGTGATAGTAACGACTCCGTCTCCCTTGTAAGTGCGTCAGCTACCCGCCCCCCCCCCCCCCCTGCAGGCATGAACGTTGACACATGCCTTATGATACGCTCTCGTTGACTTGGTCAGCTGGCAGGATTTCCTCAAGCGCTTTTTCATCACTCGAGCCAATCTCGGTTTCTGTTGCCGAGGACACCTCTTTTGTTACTTCTGCTGCATGGAGCGGCTTTTGCATTTTCAGATCAAAGAGACGCAATTTGACGAGCTTGGGATCGTGTCAGCGCCTGTACATACGCCCTCTTCAAGTTTCAGCCCCTTCTCACGCAGTAACTGATCCGACCGATTCGAAAAAATGTAAGGGCACTGCAGCGACAAGAATTTGGAAACTGCAGCCTCTCTCACGAGCTCCCCGAATGGCCCACTGATTTTGACTTTCACCATCGCCAGACACGCTGTGTTCTTCCACAGATTGTTTAATCCACGTTATTTCTCCAGTGAAGTCATCTACCGTCACGTAAGACCGATGGACAATGGCCATGGTGGTGGCACTGTTTCGTAGCACCCATAGCATGGTTTTCCATTAATATGCAGGTCGTGAAGACATGGGCTTAAAATTTCCATGTTATCGTCTCTTTCGTCCAAGTAGGAAAAAACTACGCTAGGCTTCCCGCAATTCGCAGCGATATCTCCGAGTTTGCGGCACTTACACCAGCGGATTGGTCTAAGGGATTTGAATTCGCGTTTGTGCTCTTTTTGGACAGTTTCGCCATTTGACTTCTCTTCGCTCTTTTCTGACGTCGTTTTCTCCGCGTCTACATGCTAGGTCGTTTCGTCTGCGATCGCTTTTTGAACGGAAATTGTTTCCGCAGTCTATTTCGACCGTCCCGATTTTCTTCCTCTGCGTTCAGCTTTCTACGCGTTGCGTACTCTTCGGCTAATTCGGCCGCCCTTTCCACAGTGTTTACGTTTCCTCTGTCTTGCACCCACAGCTTCAAAGATTGTAGGATGCTTTTGTAAAACTGTTCTAGACACATGCATTCAATAATCATGTCTCGGCTCTCGTGCGCTTCCGCGCTTTTGAACCACTCGACTATAGGTTTGAAATTAAGCCATATGCAAACTCAGGATATCCCTCGCCATCCTTCTTGCCTGTGTTTCGGAACCTTTGCCGAAGAGCTTCGGCTGAAAGGCGGTACTTCAAATGGCCAGCCTTCACCTTCGCATAATCATATGCAACTTGCACACTGAATCTGGCGATTACTTCAGCAGCTTCACACGGCAACATAGACAGCAACCGCTGTGGCCATGTACTCGGAGCGAAGTTCATCTTCTCGCAAGTCCTTTCAAAATTTCCTAGGAACAACTTTATGTCGTTCCCGACTTCAAATGTCTTTAACACCTTGTCTATGCGGTATGATTCGGCCTCACTTGATCCTTCCAGAGGCCCCTTCACTCGCTCGAGACAACTCCAAACGTTTACTTTCGAGGTTATAAGTTGTTGTTTTTCTTAACTCGCGATCATTCTCGCGTTCCTCTCTGTCCTGTTCTTCTTTCTTTCTCTGTCCATCCAGTCCTCTCTCTCTCTCTCTCTCTGCCCAGTTCTTCTTGCTCCCGTTTCCCTCTTTTCCTAAAGAGTTCTACCCCAGCAGAACTGATAGTTGGGCGAGTTGGTACGAATTCATAGCGAAATATTTAGCGCGCACAGTCGACAAGGACACAGTGAAGGGGGACCCATGAGCGCTTACTCACAACTGTTTATTTTCGGAAAGATGCTGAGCGTAAATACTCTTACATAATGACCTGCAATGGTCATAGTGTCATTTGATGTTCGCATTTCGGCATAGCATGGAAGCGGAAACAATAAACCTAAACATTGCTTGAAATGACACGTTGCGCAGGATGAACGCAAGCACAATTTTACTCATCGAACTTGTTTTTATACCATTTCATTAACCGCTTCAATATAGCTTCGCTTCACATAAATTGTAATATGTGCGTTGGATCTGCATTTTATTGCGATAGCAATTATATGGACACTCCAGGCGCATTTTTGTCGTCGGCGTCACCTCGCTGTGGTGTTCCGTATAAAGTCCAAGGGCGCTAACACCGTCGCCACGTGCCGAATTCTGTACGTAGCAGTGAAAGCGTGCGAGGGTGAGCCGACAGTCGCAGCCAAATGTCGCGTGCGCAAGGGTAGGAAAGCGGGGAGATAGCGCGCCGGCTTGTGTCGTGCGCAAGGAAGCGAGATGACGGAAGGTTCTGTATAGTTCTGTGAAATTGCCAGTGTCAGGATTGGGGGCTCAATCCCATCGCTCGTAACCCGTTGCAAGATTGGAGTCCGGCATGAATTGGAAGGTAGCTGGCCCACGCCGTCGTCCAACTTATCCACGCTGAGGACGTTGATGAAGGGAAGGACTGCTTCTCATCTAGAACGAGGAATAAGGGTTTATTTACAGTATTTACATGCAGTTCATCAGTCTAGCATCAGCCTAGATAGCGCGACTGCAGCTTTTGTTATACCATCCTTAGAGGTAGAGTACGCATGTCGGCTAGGACGCACGCTGTCACCAACAATATCGTAATTAGTGGCAATGCGGCAAGCTACTTATTTTGTCAAAACATATAATTTTTTTTTAATTATGGGATTTTACGTGCCAAAACCACTTTCTGATTATGAGGCACGCCGTAGTGGAGGACTCCGGAAATTTCGACCACCTGGGGTTCTTAACGTGCACCTAAATCTAAGTACACGGGCGTTTTCGCATTTCGCCTCCATCGAAATGCAGCCGCCGTGGCCGGGATTCGATCCCGCGACCTCGTGCTCAGCAGCCTAAAGTGGTTTTGGCACGTAAATTTGCCCATAATTTGCCCATGGCCCATAATTTTTTTTTTAGCATATACCAAACATTTTCCATATCGAATAAAACGGGCTTCCCCGGCTTTCTCCTGTGCCAACGACGATGAGGATGTTCGCCATCTCTTACTCGAATGCCCCAGACATGCGACGCGAAGACGGCAGCTAGAACAAGCGCTACACTTCATTGACCCTCACCGCCCTTTCACACTTTCGCAAAATTGCTGAGCCCATGGCCATCGAAAATAGCACAGCGAAAAGCATTGAACGCAGCCGAAAATTTTTACGCAGATGCAGGAATCCTTAAAAAGTACTAGATAACGCACTAAATAGACAAACAATGTAACTACAGCTTGCTTTCATTATTTGTAATTATTAGCGCTTGTATATTACGTGTTATACACTTTGGTATTTTGTGGTGAAACTCATTCTTGACTGTCATATTCTGTGCGTGTACTATTTTAACTCTGTGCAATTCCTCATCTGTTTATATGCTCATCGCAGTCTACATAGCGGCCGATTGTGTAACTTTGTTTGTGACTTTGTTTACAAACTTATTGTATGCGGCTTGCCTTTGCCTTTTATACGTATCTATATGTGCGTGGATGTATAGGACTGCGTGCTGTGGATTTCTGGCCCTGTGACGTCGCTTATTTTCATTTTCTTACTACATAATTTTTTATGCAAATTGTTGTTTCTGCTATGAGAAAAGGAGCATACTGTCACCATCACAGTGTGGCTACATCTCTTTCTTTTATTTACATTTCAATAAAATAAACGGGGGGAGCTGGGGGGGTGGGGGGGTTGTACTTTGGCTGCAACTACGTTGGCGCCCCCAAAGCGTTCTGCTTTGGGGGCGGAGTCTATATGGGCCGACGGCTCGTATCTTTGCCTGTGCAGTGTTCGCGCCGCTCTGTTTGCGTTGAAGCGATAGACAGCACGAAGGTCACTTCACTCGCTGCTGCTGCCGCGCTTCCTCACGCCAGCGTTTTGACAGCGTGTGTCCGCGGTTGTCGGTCGGGTGTAATGTGTGCATGTTTGCCTGTGCGCACTGACATAACGCTTGTTAATTGAGTTAGTAAGCGAGTGCTCACAAGTTTATACAGCCGATAAAACTAATATCCTTACTCATTATGGCTGTCTACCTATTTGCTATCGCAATCGATGCTTCGCCTTTTGGGCGAAACTGCGACTTTTTTTCTCTCGCGATCAGGCATGTGCTGTAGCATTCCCATCACGAGAGCGTTACCAAACCAGTCATCGAGATACAAAAGTCGTATTTATACCGAGAAATCCGCGTTTTGGAAGCAGGATTTGTTGAGGGGGTCTATTTCTTTAGTCCCAGAGGCAATCAGCTGCCGCGCTTCGGCCTCTCCTGCCTGCTTAAGTTGAACCCGGCTATAGGTAAGTGAATATCTCTCTGCAAGAGAAGAAAAGGATAACGCGAACGCACTATAGGGGAAATACTACTACTACTAATAATAATAATAATAATAATAATAATAAGAAGAAGAAACGACACTTTCTTCTGGCTTGCCAAAAATAAGAACTCGGATGCTCATTAGTGGCCATTAGAAAGAATGACGTCACGGTGCCAAAGGGTGGCGCACTTTTTAGCTTCTCGGCCTTTTCTTGCAATGCTCGTCGTATCAAAACGTATTGATAAGCTGCAGACCTTGTTGTGATGATCCTAAGCTATTTTGTGCGGTCAATTGGCGATCTCTTACATATGTTCAAATCGCACAGTCATTCTGACAGGCTGGTGCCCGTGCCTAAAGCTCGTCATATTATACGCTAGATCTTTCAGTGCAGTGCCAAGGAAGTGCCCTTCTTCTTGTCCGTGAGCTACTGTTAAATGTACCAATCAATAGAGAATTCATTTTTTTTCTTGTAATATAAGTATCTTTTATAGCAAAAACATATTCGCCGCTAGACACACAAAGTGCTAAAATGAGACGCCTAAAGAAAATATGAAACAACGACCGGGTGTATACCTGGTTCCTTTGTTTACAAATAATAATAATAATAATAATAATAATAATAATAATAAAAAGAAGAAGAAGAAGAAGTACCAACAGACATTACAACTTGAATACGCCGCGAATACTGTGACGAAAAAAAAAGTGAACAACGAAGACGACGTTCGTTCGCTTTGCAGAGATAGAAGACTCATTCCTTGGCCAATTCCTAATAGTGGATAGGAGCCACATACGAGATTGGAAGAACTACAACAAGACTGTTCCGGTCTGCTTATGTGCCTATATTATAATTTTTCTAAATTCCTTCCATTCTAGCTTATTCAATAAATTGTCTTTTTTATTTCTTTTAAAAATATGAATGCCATTCATCTGTTCTCACTTCTCAATTACACGTTAATATTTTATTTGCAGTTTCACATTTTCAGGTTCATTTTTCTGAATTCATTAGCTCTGCGTACGATCCCCCATGTCTTGGTCCATCGCCCAATCGGAGTATTAGCCATGTTTTGATGGCGCATTATCATCATCGTCGTCGTCGTCGTCGTCAGCATCATCATCGTAACTGCCGCGTTCCATTCTTTTCTGCACGAGACATCCCGCAAGGACGTGTTTCGCCTCTCGAGAGGACAATGACGACTTGCGTGTCCTTCCTCGTCGGGTTTAGCCCACGGTCCATCGCCGCCACTCGAGCTGCCTTAGACCGAGCCGTAGCTGCTGGCGCCTCTGCAGCTGCAGCTGAACGCTGGTCCTTCCAGCTACTCCCACAGTCCTTACGCTGCCGTGGTCCCTACCCAGCGGCGCTGCAGACTCCATCGTTGCCCTCTCTCAAGTCTTCGTCGTCCCAGCCAGAATACGAAGCATGGTTGGCCCTGCTCCAGCCCGAGTCTGTTGCCGCATCATCCGCGCAGCCAACTGTGACTCAACCAAAGACATCGGTAAGCGTTGGGCTGGAGCTGTCCACACCGTCAATACAGCGTGGCTCACAAAGCCCCGTGGGCTTGGAGGTTGCCAACACCGCCACTTTGCGCCACGGCCACGATCCAGCCCAAAGTCACCAGTCGTGAGGCCTGTCAAAGCTTCAGCCATGAAGCCTCCATCAGGATTGTGACGCCATCGCTTCGGTTCCCGGACGAAGCGCTCACCACGAGCAGTACTTAGTGTCGGGTCCTCGGTGCGTCGTGATTTGTTGATGGGTGACTTGCACCGTTTGCCGTGGTGTTATCGGTGAGATAGAATCGATGCGCCTTTGTGACTAGGGCCTGTCATCTGTGATCGCCGTGTGTTCTGGCCGACGATGACTGAATCGCTACCGCTACAGCTTGATATTTGTTTTTTTCGCTGGTATTTTATCTTTATAGTTTAAGTGCAAGCATTATTGTCTATAAATAAATGTTAATTAACGAATTTTCGTTTATTTTGTGTTCGAGAGCATGCAACATGCAAATTTTGTTCTCTGGGTCCTCTGTAATCAGCAGTATCGGCAATTCTAATCGCCGTTCGCCTCAACGTTTAGATGGTTCAGCTGTTTTAAACCGAATCAAATAAATTAAAGGATGCGATAAACATGCTTAAGGGCAATTTCTTTTCCAAAATTCAGCAATTATAAAGCTAGCAGCTCACTAAAAGTAAGCATTTTAATTGTCGCAAGAGTAATTATACCAGGTATTCTGCCGGGTGGATTCGATGCACCATGATAACCTTTGCTGGTCATGATTCACAGGAGTCGACAAAAGAAATATCGCTCACGGATCATTTACAGACTCGTTAACTAAAATTTGCTAATACAATTTTCAGTCTTCAAATGTTAGGCCGTCTGTGCCAAGTGGGTGCTTGTAGCTTGTAGTAAGCTCATAATTCAGCTTTTAAGCAGATTAAAAGCCCTTATTTAAAGCACGATTACGCGAAGAATTCCGCTCCATTTTGCACGAAAAACCGAAACCGTGCGTGTCACCGAAACCGAAACCACGAAAGCGACACTAAGGGAAATAACTCGAGAGGGATTGAAAAATTGGACTTCTGTAATAAGTAGTTTGTTATTCCTAGGAAGGACAGAGCATTTGTAACCGAAAAAAAGACGGAAATAGAAAATTGGGCTGATGTATCCCCTATTGCACGATGGTACATTCCATGTGATGTCATCACTGGCTGATTCATGGAGGACGGCAGCGGGAAAGGTCACGTAGCTAGGGTCACGTAGCTAGGATCCAATTCATATTGAGGAGCAGCAGCGTGACTTAAGGTCATAATTTTCTACATAACAAAGTCGCATATTGGCACACGGAAGACCATGAAAGAGTTCTATAGGCGAATGATCTAATGATTTAACTTGACTTAATTTCCTTTAGCGTTCTTTTAAGGTTGTTCCACGTGCTGACATGATGTGACACTTTGAAAAAAACCGTATGGCCCAGATTCCGTGTGTCCATACACGTATACGGATCGTTCAGGATACTGTAAGTAAACCAGTTTGCTTATACAGAAAGCCATGGGACACCACAAGACTATGGTTCGGGGCACACGGGTCTTTTATTGCTATCACAATTATATGGACACTCCAGATGCATTCTTGCCGTCGCCGTCACCGTGCTGTTCAGTGTAAATTCCAAGGGTGATAACACCCTCGCCGCGTGCCGTATGCTGTATGTGTGAGTGAATGCATGCGAGGGGAAGCCGTCGAGCGGCGCAAGGGAAGAAAGCGGGGAGGAAGCGCACCGTCTTCCGTCGCGCGCAAGGAACCGGGGGAAAGGGAGGTAGGGGGAGGGGGCGTTGCACTTCGGCTGCCTCCCCTTCTAGCCACCATGTTGTTATGTGACTATTCGCGAAGTGACGTCGAAACGTCACGCAGCTGAGCATATCGATTTTCGTCGCTCCAATTCTTTGGAACATATCAGCCTTCGCGGCAGCAGCGACTACAATTAACACATTGAAGCATAGAGGAAATGGAATTAGGCTTACTAGAGAGGGTCGATAGCTTCGTGTGTGCCATAGCATCCATACAGTTGCGCGTGACCCACGTTCACGAAGTGAAACGTCACTGCAACATTGCGCTAGCAATCATATGGGCACTCCAGGCGAATTTCTGCCGTCGGCGTCGCCATGATGTTCTGTATAAAGTCTAAGAGCGACATGAGTGATAACACCGTCGCAGCGCGCCCTATATACGCTGTATGTGCGAGTGAAAGCGTACGACGGGAGCCAACGATCGCTGCTCAACCTCGCCCGCGCGAAAGAGAGGAGAGCAGGGAGGAAGCCTGCCGTCTTCCGTCGCACGCGAGGCACCCAACGTTGCGAGGCATCGGGGGAGGGGCGGCGTTCTACTCCGGCTGCAACTACGTATGTGGCGGCTGCGCGCGGTTGCGCAGCCGTATCTTGAGAGCGATCTGCGTTGTGGGAAGAGCCTAGGTTGCGTCGACGGCTCGTGGCTTTGTGCGTGCTGTGTGTCCTCGGCGCTCAGTTAACGTTGAAACAATAGACAGCACGAAGGTCACTTCGCCCGCTGCTGCTGCCGCGCTTGCTCATGCCAGCGTTTCGACAGCGAGAGTCCGCGGTCGTCCAGTGTGGTGTGGTCATGTTTGATGCACGCGCTGAGACCATGCTTCTTTATTTATTTATTTATTCAAATACCCTAAAGGCCGAGCAGGCATTACATAGGGGGGGGGGGAAACAGTAAGTACAAAGCAACGCAGTACTATGATGTGTACAGAAGTCACTGACCATTAACAGCATGTTGAAAAGAAAAACAAAATATAAAGACACATAGCAACAATCATCAACAAACATTCAATTGTTACAGAGAGTAGCGTTATATATACACACATGTATAAAGTGGGGAGAGGGGAAGGATGAAGGTTACAGCTCAAGGTGACGTTTCAGGCTGGTTACAAACGCTTCGTAATCAATGACAGACGCAATGGTGCCAGGCAGAAGATTCCATTGACGGATGGCTAGGACGAGCGGCGAATGAAAGAAGAGGTTAGTGCCAGCAAAGATGGGTTCGACTTTGAGTTGGGGGTCAATGCTTGGGAATATGCGATGCGCTGGCGTGAGACGGGATATAGCAAAGGAAGAGTGGCTGTGATATAATTTGTGGAAAAAGGACAGTATGGAAAGCGTTCTACGTCTTCCAAGAAGAGGTAACTTAAGAGTTTTCTTTATTTCAGTCACACTTGCCGTACACGAGTAGTTCTTCGATATTAATCGAGCGGCTTTATTTTGAAGAGACTCCAATTTTGTTATTAAGTACGCTTGGTATGGGTTCCAAATCAAAGAGGCGTAATGCAACTGCGAGCGCACTAATGTGGTCTATGCTAAATACTTAGTGTCTGCATTAGCTAAACGCAGATTGCATCTGAGAAATCCGAGTGTTTTAGAAGCCTTGTTAATGACCTTGTTAATTTAGTTAGCAAGCGAACGTTTACAAGCTGATACGGCCGATAAAAGTGCTATCCTTACTTCGTATGGTTGTCGGCTAATTTGCTATCGCAATCGATGATTCGCCTTTGTGGTGAAACTGCGAGTTTTTAATTCTTTTAGGCTCCATCAAAATTTAGCTTGTTTACTGAATTATTTGTTTTGCGTTTCTTTTTTCTTATTTTAAGCTGCAGCCGACAGATGACCAAGACATCATTCGCCGCTCACTCCGATAATCTCCGACCCTCCAACGCAAGTGACAGTTCCCTTTTCTGCCATCAAGCACAACTCGGTCGTCGTTTCATGTGTCGCACAAAGAGCACTTATTGTCGCCAGCATGTCAGCGTGATTCTCTGTCACGGAGCAGCAATTGCCCAACAGCCGTCCTTCACAGGAATATCTTTCATCATCGAAGGTAACGCATTCGAGATTGTTCTGGGAAACAGCGTCACGTGGACTCTTGCAATGGTACCGAGTGAAAGCACGTCTTTCTTTCGCGCTTATTGCGCACAGGAGGTTGTTTCGGGCAGCCAGTAACTTTCACAATTGTGGAACACGCGACACTTCACATCTGTTGATCCACGCGTGATTGATTTTTACCGCAGAAGCGGTTTGTGGCTAGGTCTCCCGCACAATTCCGGTATCAGGATGAAACTGAAATAACGTCATGGCTTCAGGCTGAATGCGAAGCAATTTCTGCCCCGTTCGGTCCATTAACTGTTCTTTACTGTTTGGGAAGTGAACGGTGTGGTTAGTTTTCGCTTCTATTCATCTCAGCGTGATAACAACTTCTGGGCGTTATCTCAGCGGTCTTCGTGAGATTGGTTCTCGATAACAAGGGATGAAGGCTTAGCCACCAACGCAGACCCGTCGCTATGGCCAGTGACTTGGATTGGCGTGGCTACGGGCAGCATAGACTAGCATTCGGTATTTTTCGCTCGTGGCATTTTGCACTTTGAAACAATAGGTGGTGTTTAAAACATAACGGTCTTGACATTTTTCCTGCACCTGCGCTACACAAAAGCTTTGTCTTCGAGTTTGGTCTCCGTTACCTTGGGAGAGCCGTTTTGGGGGTGCGCTACATGTGGAAGCCACCTCTTTGCGTTATGACGCTCATATTTCTCGATTCCTAAATCCACCCTGCGCGGTAGATAAACTCTTACGTCGGAAAGCGGCACCCGGCTTTTTGGTGTTTCACAACTCGACGTGGATCCGTCTCGAGAAAAAGGGGGATCTACGGCAACGAGCTCGAGAAGGTGACGTTCCTTAGTCACCTTTCTTTCTTTTTGCTCTCCTTCCTAATGCACAGTAGCTATCCAGAACCCCATTCAGGTTTCCGTAAAAAAACTTTTACTCGTCCCCTATAAAGGTGGCATGTAGACAATTGCAACTGACGGGCAACTTTATTCCCTCTTTCCTTCAAGACATCCCCCTTTCTTCCCTTCTTTTCGCTTGCGCACTCATCCAGCGCACCTTTAGTCGTACCAAGTTATCCGTCTCTGTTGGTCCTTCCGAAAGAAAGCGTCCTCCTCTCCAGTGTTCGCCGTTAGTCTATTCCCAAAGTATGTATAACCACAACTGGGGGAGTCGAGCTTCATGCGAGTGCGCTCGGCTGATGTGCAAAGTTGCTCTGCTATAGCTCAGGCCACTCGAAAGCGTTCCTCCAACGGCCTCTCCACACCAACTCCACTCTTGGGCCCTTTTCACTCATGCCGCGCTAACAGCGCGCACAAACGACGTTTCGCCAGGCACGCATTGTCTGGCCCCAGCCACCCTCGTATTTTCTTCTCCACGGACGGTGGCCCCGCTTTCTTCTTGGCCGCCCGGCAGGCGCAGCGGCGTTGCGGAGCGCCCAGCTAGTGCCGGAGTGCGCGCATTAGGCTCCGAATTAGCTCGGGCAAGCGCCTACACGCGCGTCGTAATGACACGCCAGGAGTGCACGCGATGCGGCGCGGGGCAAGCGAGCAAGCATCGGCGCTGCAGAGGCGACGCGCGATGCACGTGGGAGGCGCAAGTCCAACGGGGAGGGGGCGCAGGCACTGGCGCGTGCCACTCGGTGCATGTGCGAGGAACGGAGAAGGAGGTCTAGGCGCAGAGTGGGCAGGCGAAACCGAATTAGAGATGCTCTTGAGTTTGGAATAATTAACCTGCCAATTCAGGTGAAAAAAAAATCGGCAACTTCGCCCGAAGGGCGAAGCGTTTAATGCGATAGAAAGGTCTATAGAGCTGCGCCGGAGCTCCTCTTACACTATACACATTCTCTGCAATACGCCGGCGCGACATGTCGCGACACAGCACGCGAGGGAGCCGCTGCTGGATGGATGGATATTGTGAGCGCCTCCTTTGAAACGGGGCCGTGGCGGACGCCACCAAACTCGTCACTTTTACCTGTCTTTGCTGCCTATTTTCAGTCATTAGAACATAAGGTCCGTGTTAACAAGCAGAGTTATTACCGAAAAAAAAAATCAATTGTCCAAAGATCTATTCTTTATGTTTCCTGCTTTTGTTCCACCAGTCGTCTTTTACCACTCTTTCCCGCCGACTCATTAAGCTTTCCTTTGCTATCCCTGGAACCCAATACCTCACGCAGGATCACTATGTCCTCATTGACCTATGGGTGGATACTGCGACAGGATAACAAAATATGCCCCATGGTTTCTGCAAGGCAGAACGCTGCCTTGGCTCCGCTGCAGAGTCGATTGTTTGCTCCGTAAGAAGCGGAGCATGAGGGCGTGTCTTCTTGCCTTTTTCGCATTTGCAGCCAAACACACTGTGCGTCTCCGTAGTCCTAACGCTCCCAGCGTGGGGTCTCACATACGCATCGATACCGTGACAGCACGACGGCGACGGCGCAAGTGGTGACTATTCGAATGCGCCTCGCGCGTTCGTATTAATTGCTATCGCAATAAACAAAAAGTCAAGGAGGACGTCGCAGCATATAGGAAACCAAACCTTGGTGAATCGCACGAGGTGCGTGTAGCCGTTCTGACTGCGACAAAAGCGCAACACTTGCATGAAAACCAGGAGCACTCACTCGCGATCATGGCTGTCCTATTACGTTGTTGTTGCCTCTAAAACATGCAACTGATCTGCTGCCACTGTTTTGTTGATAAAGCTGGTTTCCCGAGTACTCACATACGCTTACAACAACAACAACAACAACAACAACAACAACAACAACAACAACAATAATAATAATAATAATAATAATAACATTTATTGCAAAAATATATATAGACAGAAATAACCAGCCCGTTCGTCAGAGAGATTAGGTTATAGGTTGGGATGTCAAAAGTGGGATAATATGCAGAGCATTAACTGTATCTCAATAGAGGTCACCTCACCCTCTCTGCATAGTGGTAGGAGGAATTAAATAGGGGAAGAGAGGTGAGGGAGGGGCTATGCATGGACGTGCCAGATCGGAGGGAGCAACAGCGCTTTGATCATAGACGGCGCTTTGTCTGTCTGCTAATCTTCACGGAGCGGAAGCGAAAAGGGGATTTAATGAAATAGGATGAGAGAAAGGCAGGAGTAAAGAGATATAAAAGGGGCGTTCAATGATCTGATGCGGCACACGTTGCTATCGCAGTCAATCTCGCAAATCCGTACAGACTGCAGGAAGCTAACTGTGGGCGCTGCATTTTAGGCGCACTCGCTCGTTGTTGCCACTCTCCTTCCGTACTAAATTGCCGTCGAACATTGCAGCACGACGCCGTCTCGGAGGGCCGCGGCTCCGAGTCCCCAGACCAGAGTTTCGCGAATGACCCGATACTGCGGGCAAACAGCGGCGTCAGTAGCGAGCGCGTTTCGTTAGCACCACAGTGGAGGGGGCAATGCAAGTGGAAGGCAATTTTTTCGGCCGCGCCGGAGCGAAGCAGCCACAGCCGCTCCCCCCCCCCCCCCCCCCTCCCGGTTGGCCGTCAGCGGTCGTCGTGCTCCAGTTCCCGTGGCCGACGCGACCGCTGTGTGCGCGGCGCAATAATGCGCGCGTGGATCGCGCTTCTTTTCCCCCCTGCTCCTTTCCCTCTCCCGCCACGATCAGCGCGAAGCAACCCTCTCCTCCGACCACTTGAAAACGGTCTACGCACGTGGCCCCCTTTGTTGAACGACTTCGTCCTTCGCAATACGAACTGGAACAGAGTGATGCGCGTGCCGACGTGAGGGTCGAACCGTGCGGGTGGCTATGCGCGGGGCCCGTCCATCGCGCACCGGGTCGACAGCATTGCGACGAATACTCCTCGCCCTTCATTTAACGCTCGTCGTCATATATCTCGCACCCCCGAAGCGTTCTGGGCAACGGGATAGCAGTGGATGCTTGACGCGACTTGGTACACCTTTCGCCTGGCACACAATGAGAACTGATCAAGTGACTCACCACTGCGCCAACAATTGATGTGTCAGCGCAAGGGGCCGTTAGAGAGAAACAAACGTCTGTTGACTTTTACCGCGAGGCTGATGAGTACCTGCCCTCATGTGACGGAAGACCAGTATGTAAAGCGGCTATGCAGCTGTTAACTTATCTGGTGTCGATGCGTGCTGAGATTTTCATGGCACACCGTCCTCCGCGCGTTCTTGTCTTTTTTTTTTTCGAGGTTTGTTGTTCTTACGTCGGCCGCAGAAGCGGAGACTATTTAATACATTTTCGTTTCCTATTTTTTTTTTTTAGCAATCTTGTACTCGATGTTGCGTTAACGGACGCGGATAAATAAACAAACATATCCGTGTCTGCACATTTCCCTGCACATTTTCTCTGCATAATTAGGCAGATTGCCGCAATCTTAGTGCGTAGAGGACGTACCTCGACGCTGCACTTTGAAAAAACTTCCCGCGCGCACCGAGCACCAAACCATGGATAGGGAAGCGAGGACTAACATTTGCGATATTGTGCACTTAAAAAGAAACAACAACAAAAACACCTATATTTAGCGTGTACACATCTAGTGAGGTGGCGACATGCACACGCTAAAATGTGAAGTTCCACTTGAGCGGAAACCGGCCAAATGCCTCAGTGTGAGTACGAATGTGGCCGCGCAGTGCGCTGCAACTGAGTGCGCAGCCATTTTGACTGCTCGGATATGGCTACAACTGTGACAACGTTTACGTTTAGAGAATGGAGGTCTCGTTTGAAGGAGCGAGTTCCGCCAAATTTGTTGCAGCAGGCACCCCGATATGTCTCGCTATTGACCCTTTTCACAGCGATACCATGGGCGTTGCCATGTTTGATCACGTGGTGACGCGTCCATTGCTTGCCTCAGCTGCCTCGCCTCCGTTGTCTTTGGCTTTACAATAGATGTATATGACGTCGCTGCGGCTCTGCAAACCTCTGTTTCGGGGGATGTCGTAGACGGTGGTTAGGTGGACTACAGACGAAGCTTTGGCTACAGCTTCAAAGGACATGTAGGCGCTTTAGGAGCTCATTTCGCTTTGTCCAAACGGCACGTATACGGTGCTTGTTATAAAAGCAAGGCTAAAAATGTATTCCAAGCTATCCTAACTTTCCGCTTACGAATTGAATCAGTATAAGTGAGCTTAGCTCTTCGTTCTTAATTTATCAAACACTTTTAAGCAGCGGTTTGTCTCGTTTCTGACTCGGTAAAGTTCCCCGGGCGGTCACTATCTGTTTGCTTATTTTCTGCCTGATCGCTTGTGGGTGTGCTCAGTTGCGATAGATTTGCTCTTGCTGGGCACAAGGCTTGTAACGTAGGTGTTCTGTACGTTGTAATAGCTTGCAGCAAATACATATTATCGCTAGTCACTCGCTTAATGTGTGGACCGTTACGAAACGTTCAGCTTCGAACATTAGTGTGCTGTCGGTGGGGTCACCGTCACCCATGCTTCGGCGCATTGATTCAAGTGTGCGCCTATATACTTATTCTTGACACGTTTCGATAGAGTGGGCGTAAGTTTGCGTGTGAATTGTGGTGGATGTGTGTAGATACCGTGCGAGAAACTTACTATATGCCAAGATGCTGCGCTACTCCATTTATCACCGTATAATGAGCGGCACTCAATCGTGCAGCTAGACGTTCCGGGGTTGCAGTCCTTTCCTTGAAGGTTAGGGCTTCAACGTTAGCGGATGAGCGATTTCTTTTATCCTTGAGGGAAGCCCCGCCCTCGAGGATCAACTGTGGGCCGTCCAGCGGGCCGAGGATGCCACCAGGACCCACAAACTCCTGGCCGTCACCTAGGCGGGGCCTTTGGCCCTCCCCACCAAGTCGCAGGACACACAATAAAGTTATTTCCGCCTCATCGAGGGAAGCCATGCGTCGCGAAGAGCCGGCAAGACAAGCAGTCCTTATGTAGCAGCGGTCCGTGAACTTGGACGCACACATTCATTCCATTCCTTAATATGCCAGTCACGATTTTTGCAGCCATTTACTGCACCCGTCTTCACTCCACCGCTCCATATTTCGCAGCATAAATGGAGCATAGGGCATTACTGAAAACACAGTTGCATTCCCGACAGCTGATCCCACAGTAGCAGGGCGGTAAAGGTCATGATTTCGTATTTGTGCGCTTTCGCTGAGACACCGTGCGGCGCACCGCCGAAAGCGCCATCTCGTTTCTCTGGAGCGAACTGCTTCGCAAAAAGGGTCGATATGAAGGTTCCTGCCCCAAAATAGTTACCACCTAAAAATTAAACAATAGTAAGAAAGACTCGGTGGAAATTCATAAGGCACTTCTTTTCCAATATGTTTATTTCGTCTTCTCTTGTTTCCTGTAGCAAACTGCCTGCGGCCGACTGGTTCGCATATGCTGCGAAATGCGCCTAGAGCAATAATTCTTACCACCTAGTGCCGCAGCCTAGCTTAAAACCTTCTTCGTAAAGCACCTGCAAAAGTAAACTGAAAAGGTACAGTGCACAGTGGTTACCTTAACCATCACTAGACATGTAGCTGAGAAGCGTGGTGCCGCTCCTGTCGCATGTCTCGCGCTTCGAAGCCAATCAAGGGTGCGGACCAAGGACGTTTCCTAGGTTCTACGGAGCTTTGGCGCTCTGTGGTCGCAGAAGGATGCCATTTAAATGGCTCCGACGCACATTATGGCTAGTAGTGCACTGCCTAACGTATCGTGTGAAGATGGAGCAAGCTTTGTACGGTCTTGTCCAAAAATACGAGAACCCCCTTCCCGTCTCCACCTCCTCTCTCAACTTAACCGCGCTAGTGCGGTTACTGATGGCGGTTCTATTGTTGTTTGTTGCTTATGGTGTAGTGTAGTTGTCCATATATATATTCCAACCAAAGGCTGCAGATCTCGTACTTTTGCACACGGAGGCGCGTCGTGCGCAAGGGTCAGGTGAAACGCAGCGCCGCTATGTAACGGGTATGTGCTGTGACATCCCCGGGCCAGGTATTGTATTCGTCCCGTTCCTGCGATGGCTCATCGCGTAACTGCGCGTGCCGTGCGAAGCTGAGAGAATGGCTCAATGTCGCCGGGCTTACGAGGGAGCGATTAATCCGCGTCGCAGCGGCGGTGCGAACAGAATGCGCGGCCTTTCGATGCCGCTCTTCCGAAAGAGTGAACGCGCGCGGCCTAGGGGCACGCGTCTCTTGGTGCGTGCGAAAGCGCGCGTTTCCTTTCCCATTCGCGCTTCAAAGCGCCGAATGGAAGACCTCGGCAAGCATTAAGTTTACGGCGCCCGTCTTCCCCGCTGTTTTAGTTCGGCGCTCAACGGGCGCTGCTCGTTGTGTTTCCGTATAGGTACGTACGCACAAGCGTTTTCGTACTGAGCGCAAACAATCGGAACATCAATAGTGACTAGCTTGCTTGCTTATTGCTTCCTTACTTGTTAAATTCATTTGTTCATCCATCCTTGCATTCTGACTCACCTAAAGCTCCTCCTGCAGTCGAGGAGTTCACTTTGTTCCCGATGGTGCCACTTTGCAATCTGCTAAAATTGTATCACGGATGCGAGAAAGTGCACGACACGGGGGCGCACTCATACGGGGGGGGTACTATCGTGTGCAATACGAGCAGGAACCTAGCGTAGCGCGTATCAGACATCCTCGAACCCTGCTATGGGCGATACGCAACGGCCGCCGTCTGAAACAAAGTTGAAAGGGGAAATAACCCGCCGTGGTTGCTCAGTGGCTATGGTGCTTGGCTGACGCGCACCAGGTCGCGGGATCGAATCCCAGTCACGGCGGCCGCATTTCGATGGGGGTGAAGTGCGAAAACACCCGTGTACTTAGGTTTGGGTGCACGTTGAAGAACCCCAGGTGGTCAAAATTTCCGGAGTCCCCCACTACGGCGTGCCTCATAATCAGAAAGTGGTTTTGGCACGTAAAACCCCATAATTTTATTTAATTTTTAATAACTGTTGGCACTCTCACCAAGGTCGCTCCCACCGGGCGTCCGTTTGTACAAAGTGCGGAACTTTACATCGCCAGTGCACATTGATAATACTGTTTGATATTGGGGTTAGGTTAGGTTGGATTAGGTAAGGTTAGGTTAGGTTTAGAGGCTACGTGCGCCGAAGCGTGGTGTCAAAAGTAGCACTGTTTCAATGCGCAAGCATTCTAGGACTACTTCCGTCGGAAATCTGTCCATCTGCCTGTAACGCGTGACACGATCCGCTCCATAAGGCATGCATGTATGGGGTCGTATAGGGTATACAGGGTGTTTTCACGTAACTTGAGCCAAGCTTTAAAAATATGCGAATGCTGCACGCAACTGAACCGAACCAAAGTAATCTTGTTTGCCGCCGCTTGGAGATACTTATATAATTTGTTTTTCATTCCGATTAATTGCATACTGTCTTAATTAATTAATCATCTTCTCGATTTCTATAGCTATATATAAAACTGTCAATGAGAAAATTGTAGAGCAACATGAAAAATTCCCGATACAGCTTTATGTTGCTCAATACGTGCTACATAAACGCGTTTTTCCGGGCATGAAATAAGCCCATGAATGCACGCAAAATTATTGCGCAAATTTCAGGCACTTAGCGTGTATTGTATTCATGGGCTTCTTTCGCGCTCGGAAAAACTCTTTTATGTAGCACTTATTGAGCAAGAGAAACATGTATCGGGAGTTTTTCATGCTGCTATACAATCTTCTCATTTGCACTTTTCGTCTAATTATAATAATCGAGAACGTGATTAACCAATTAAGACTAATTAGGTAATTAGGCGGAATGCAAAAAATAAACTCAGGCCTCCAAGCGACGGCAAACAACGTTAACATTACCTTGGTTCAGTCCAGCTACGTAGCATTTGCATATTCTTAAGGTTTGGCTCAAGTGTAACACCCCGTATATGAGAATGTTTCATGACTATGCATGATTACTCAGATTCATGGTTGTGACCATAGGCGGAGAGTTTTCATTTTTCCGGGTGGCTGGGTCCCGACCAGTTTTCCGAACTCCCTCCCCTCCGCGCGCGCGCGCGCACGCACGCACAGTACCTCATATAGGAGACAGTAGTAGATAGTAGACCTCATAGTAGGAGACCGTTCAATTTCACAGCCTGACTCCTCTCGGTGGTGTGATCTTTTTTCGTGTAAATTGTCGCATACTTGGCTATCACTAATACTGCTTCGCCTTTCCCGCGAAACTGCAGTCTCTCTCTCCCTCTCTCTCTCTCTTGTGAGTCTGAGTATAAGCGCTGCAGCGCATGACTGCTGTTCATTCTGATTTCGAGTGAATCTGGCTTGGCCTCATTTCGGTTACTGAGTGAATAATACAGTGTTTCCCAATTATCATGCACCAAGACTTAAAAAAAGATCAGTTGCGTTACTCGAAGAAAACCTAGTGCATATTGTTTCCAGTACAGTGGAGTAGCCGCCAGTAATTATTTCGTTATCGAGATTTAATTCAGTAATTGCAATTAATTATCTAACTGTCGAAGTACGGACCTAATTTTCAAAGTGTCAACGAGGCATTTGTAGGCACCCCAAGATGACATCTAAATGCGGTGTTGCGCACAATTTTTTCCGACTGGCAAAGAAACCTCACGAAGTATGAAACCTACCACGTGAGTGCGCTCCCACCCGCATAATAAAGCACAGCCTTCGAATAAGTTGATTGAAAGCAACTGCATTCCTTGTCGCAAACCTCAACGTACAGCGCATCACCTTGATAATGGTACGGAAGGAGCACCAACAGAAAGTTTCGCGGCTTCGCAGCTATTCCTTCCTCTCATTTCTACCTCACACTTATTGAATTAACACGGCAAGCTGGGCGAGTTGGTGACTGAACATGTTTCTATGGGTGGACAGCACAACGCCGACGAAAGACGAGAGGAAGTACACAATACGAGCGCAGACTACCCGTGTCACACGGGTGACTCGGATCTCCTTCAAACTTCCTTCCCTTAAAGGACCGCAAGGGAGTTTCATCTCAAAGGAGTTAGCTCCGTGTCACACGGCCTATAAGCGAGCTTTTGAAAGCTGCCGCTGGGGGCCCATTAGGCGCTGCTCACCTCGTACGCAATCATGAAAGAAACACGTTATATATTGCTAAAATGTTTTGGTTACTTGTCTTTTCTTACAAAATACAATTATTTATGCATTGCATTTTAAAAATGTCCGAGAACGCCCGGTTCGAGGGTCGAATGTAGCTGCTCAACTCAAATATCTTTGTCAGTGCTCAAATACTATATTATATGCAATAAAAACAGTTATAATTGCTGGTAAATGTGAAATTAATAAAAATGAGGGTGATTTCTTGATTCGAAATTCAAGCACGCTGGCAACAAGAGTACTCCCTTCAGTCTGCAAGGGAGATCTTCCATCTCCTTTCGCTAGGAACTTCCTTAAACTTCCTTTGCTAAAGGACTGCCGTGTGACACGGCACGCATCTCCCTCGAGATAAAGACGTCCTTGGTTGAATGGAGTTAAAAGGACTTTAGCCGCGTCCGTGTGACAGGTGTATTATACACCTGTCACACTTCCTCCCGTCTTTCGTCGGGGTTGCGCTGCCCACCCATCGGAACATGTTCACACTTATTATCCGTCTCTCAAGGTCTACTGATCCCATTTATAGCAAAAGCCCCTTGATAACGCGGCCGAATCGTCACTCTGACCCCGCACGAAACGCGAAAACCAATGTAATAGGCATAGAATGTTTCAAAATCCCGGCATAGCTCGCACCGCATCGAAAGAGTGTGCGGGAACGCATATTTCGCGCCAGAAACTTACTTCGGACCAAAGCCAAATTAAAGCGACCGTTTTATTTTTCATGAATGTGTATGCGTGCTGCAACAACCTGTTCGTGTCAAAAATAAAAGCGGAATAAATAGACCGGGAAGCGACCAACGTGTAGAGAAAATGCAAAACCGAGGCGTTCGATCATGAAAGTAAATATACTACTTCTAAATGGGCCGAATTGGCAATCAGGATGTCTGCACAAAAAAAAAAAAAAACACGTCAGACTTCAGTCTTCCCTTATTGTCTATGAATTCGTAAGCTCCGTTGAACACCAGCGTAGAGGACGTCTTCGAATAGGTCTCCTTTTGCAACTACGCATTACTGTGTCCGTTTTGTCCCATCTTGAGTGGCTTTCTTGGTGACCGACGCCGGAATTCTATGGCAGACATCCGTTATCCGTGCCTTGAAATAATCTGACGTCCGTCTCGATCATGTAAGCACGATCTTTCCCATAACCCCAAAGAAAAAGATCGAGCGGAGAGAGATAAGGTGACCTAGCCGGCCAATTTACAGGCCCGTGCCTTCCAATCTATTGCGCATGAAAAGTCGCATCCAGCCAGTTTCGTGCTCGGCTGCTGCTGTGTGCGGGTGGCCCATCTAGCTGATACCACAGAAGTGGAAGACGTGACAGCAGAACTTCGCTGAGAAACTCATTCACCACTCCTTCAAGGATTTCGTTCACGTAACGCTGTCCAATCAGTGGATGATCGAAGTAGATGGGACAGATTATAGCACCGGCGTAAATTCCGAACCCCACATGGAGCGACCACTGGTACTGGTGCCGATTGCGCTTTGCCCAGTGTAGATTGGAGTCCCTCCAATACTGTGCATTATGCAAATTTGCCTAGGCGTTTCTGCGAAAATTGGCTTCATCTGTGCATATGATGTTGTTCAAAAAGTCCAGTAACTTATCGGCTTTTGTGAGTCCCCAATCCGAGAAATCTAGAGGGTTCTACTAGTCCCTATCTTATAAGCATTGGTGCTGGTTGAGGTGGTACGGCTGAAAGGCCTTGTCATTTAGAATCCTCCAAACTGATCACTTGGAAATCGGTGCCTGGGCGGCCACGTCCCGCACGCTAGCATGGGTTTGAGGCCATAAATGCTAGAACATCCGTGCGTAGGCTAGCGCTCAAAGATGGAGTCCTCCGCCGTTGTTTTTTGGAGCTGCCAGTTTGTCTCAGGTTTTCATAATTTCTGAAGATAGTCGATGCTTTTGGTCTACCGCCACACTTCCATGACCGATACATATATTTGCGGCCTCCCTCTCGTTGCCAAAAGGATGGATAGGTGGTCTACTTGGTAATGCATTGAGCGCGTGTAGTGTGTTTCTTCTTCTACGTCCTTTGCGTTTTTATCGCTCTAAGTTTCTCTTGTTGCCATTTGGAGATACCAAGGCAAGGATCATGTTTACCTTCCGCTCATTAGAGAAACACATAACGACTGGGACGAAACAAAACGCACCTTTAAACCTTTGCACTGACGTTGTCAATTCGCTTTTGTGGTGATAGGTTTTATGGCAAAAAACAAAACAAAAAAACATCCGTGTACTTTATCTACGCTAAGAAAGCAGCTATCACAACTTGTTTCCAACTAACACCGAACGCGACGTGTTACTTCGGCCGGGGGGCGGCAGATAAGGCACCAGATTAATCACGATGTTTTTCTTTATTTCCTTTACTTCGTTCTGGATAACTCAGAGAGAGCCTGTTCGAGGGCGCTGCTTTATGATCCGGGTGGGAGCACAGTCACGTAGTATTCTCCGAATTTCGCGGGCTTCATTTATCAGCCGGAAAAAAATGTGTACGCAGTTGGTACGTCGCTGAAAATACCGCAGCTAGATGTCCCTTGGATATGCCTTCAAATGCCTCATTGACACTTTGATAATTGGGATAGTACGTCTCGAGTTAGATAAATCATTACAATTACCTAATTAAATTTCAGTAACGAAACAATTACTGGCAGGTTCTTCAATATATTGTAAACAATATGCACTAGGTTTTCTTCGAATAACGCATTGCTCGTTCTTTAAATCTTGGTTCTTGATAGTTAATTGGGACACCCTGTATATATTTATGTCCTTTGCATGCAACTGACGATGTTCCCATTCCTAATAAACGTTATAAATTATTATAAATGTTTTTTTTTCATGAGTCGTTAGTGCTGATTACTGGGAAGAGAAGCAATACTGAGACACACAGTATTCACGTGCATTTCACACAGCATTGACAGAGGCTGCTGAAGAGGTAACTGAAGTCTATAGGTTATATTCATAAGCAAAAAAGCACGAAAAGCAATTTGAAGCAGGGCGAACACACACCAACATATTTATTCTCTAGGCATAGGTTATGCATACCTTCGGAATAATTTTTAATTCGCTACCCCCATCGCTTTCAAAAATATAATAAACTTTGCTCTGTGTGTATACTTAAATATATTGTTTGTGTGCAAGCTGTTTACAGTGGAAATTTAAAACAATGTCGAAGTGAAAAAAAGACGGATGAGGCAGCCGCCGCTAGCGCTTCTAATGCGCGTGTCTGTTGTCAGGATTTGCAGAAATAAAGCGAAGGTAGGAATTAAAAGCCGTGCACGTCTGCGCCAACAATGATGCAGTATGCTATTAGCCCCAGTAAAGTATGAAGTGAAAAGGTCAAGGCAAGTCAATAGAAACCTCAAATGATGTGGGTGATCGACAAAGCTCTGTTAGTGGCACTTTAGGTGTGTGTTGTGCGGGGTGGGGGTGAAGGGGTCTTTGGCATCGCCCGGAGAGGGCTCGGGCCCCGAGCCCCCTCGTAGTCGGCGCCTATGGTTGTGACAATATATAGTGTGCACTGAAACGGTATTCAGAGTTGTTAAGGTTAACAAAAATCTGATAAGAATAATTGCAATGAAATCAAATAAGCCTAAATAAGACTCCGTAAGAGTAACGAAGGGTAAGGGAGCCTAACGGAGAGTATAATTAATAAAATAATTAGTTAATTAGCATAATCAGGAGTAAGTAAGGTTACATAAATTAAGCCTAATCAAGACTATGTAAAGGTACCTATGATTAATCGAGCCTAATTTCGATCGATTAACATTAAACTGATTAAGATTATTCAGGAATAATTAAGATTAATTGGGCTTAAGCCCAATCAAAAATAATAAGTGCAATGAAAATTAATTCACATTACAATATTTCACCCTAATTCAGATTGATTACAGTTACATTAATTTCGCCCGATAAGACTAATTCCGGATAATTATGTTCTACAATTAGGTAATTGCAGCAGGGCATTACAATACTTGGAGCCCACTGCGTTATCCTCGACACAGTGAACCGCGGTGTGCGTAACTCAGCCACTCACTCAATCATTCGTTGCATGAGTGCGAGCGACTGGAAATAATGCTTACGCATTGTCTGACAAGTCGCACTGGGGTGTTCTGTTACTCAGATTTTGCTCTGTCGATTTTGCTCTACCCGTAAGGGATAATCGAAAACAAATTTATTGGCGCATGCCAAATGTCAAAAAATATAAAAGCACACGAAATAGGGCAGCAGCATCGTCCCACCGCGTATGGTCTTTTTTTTTTTTTTCCTTTGTGCATTCGGTGGCCCAATAAGGCGTCATGCAACCGCCGGCTTGAATGACGGTCTCCACTCTCTGAGGCAGAGACCCGTAGAGGGTCTCGATGAAAGCGTGGTGCCACGGTGAAGGCGCTTCCAGTCTTCTATTGCTTGCTGCAGTTGGTAGGTGGTCGCCATGTCCAGGCACAACTTCGAAAGGTTCACTTTGATACGGTCCCAAACATGCTCTATAATGTTCATATCGCCACCTTTCGTGCACCATTGAACTTGCATTACCTCTGGCTCGTCCAAAAGGCGTGCCACGTCCTTCGCCGTGTGAACGGATGACAAGGCCTCTGGAAAAAATAATACCCATCTGGATCATCTGGTGCTCGAGCAATGGGCGGTATGCAGCACAGGTAAACCTCCCCTGAATTCTTACCAGTGGACCTAGGCCGTCGTGTGAAAGAAACCCGAAAAAGTGGGTTCTGAGAAAATCAGTAAAACATAATTGAAACACCTTTAGCGTTCACAAAAAAAAATACATTTAGAACAGTTAAAATTTACCAAATTCGTAGCTTGTCTCCTTCTGATTCTCGTTTCTGTCTAATCTTGCCCATGGAGCAACTGATTTATTTTTCCTAGTTGTTTTGAAGCATCAACATCGCATCGGGAGGCCTTCACATTGAGAGGCATTGAGTGTATAGCAAGAAAAGTTTTCACTGCGTAAAGGCCATATTCCATCATAACTGGCTTCAACATGTCAAGTCTGTCTTTCTCGACATTAATGAAACGACATACCGCCAGGTACTACAAACTTCAGAATCGGAGGGTTTTAATAGGTTTCTTTCGTTCGACTTTGCCAAGTCGTACTATTGAAGCACTTAATCGAGTGTATGAGGGCGGCTCATATGCATAATATCAAAAAAGATAGGCATAAACTGGTAATTTTCACAATTTATACAATTCAAGTCACCACCAAAAAAAAAAAAAGTTCTACTATGTGAAGATGACCAGCGAAGCTGTTTAGCGCACGACACAGAGGTGACCCAGAATACTGAACGAAGGTACGAGCATATTTATTGCCATAATCTGTGACCATCGTGGCGATATAGGTACGCACACACATTCGCGTGTCACCTCTGTTATTAAATGTGTCCGTCACGTAAGACAATGAATGGTTCATGTCCCCTTAAGCAATGGCTCAATACCCCTGTAAACGCAGCCTCCTCATTACGACGACAGAAGAGAAGTGGAATGCGGCGCTGGAATGACGAGCGGCAACGAAGCCAGCTGTGGAAGAAGACGACGACGACGAACGCGGGAGCAGTTGCACTAGCTCGTTTGCGTGGTTGGCGCCGAGGATTTTTTACCAGTCCTCTTTGAAAGGGTTCTACAAAACATTTTTTTTCAAAAACATCTGTTCTTACCCTTGTGCCTGGCACCTCTTTTGGTTCCACGTGTGACAAGAGTAGTTCAAGGCGCGTTACAGGTCTCCGAGCCCACAGGGGTATGTGCAACTGAGCTTGGACCCTTTCTGCGCTGTCACCAGGATCGGCCCACATCATTTGTTTTTGTCAACATCTCGGACACGTTTTTTTTTTTTTTTCAGATCCTACCCATAGACAGCTTCGCTGCAATTAAAAATACCAGTTTGTTTATTGTTTTCAGCCCACAGACAGACAGACAGACAAGAAACTTTAATTGGTCCGAAGGGACTACGTTGTCGTAGTCGCGGGCCGCACCCGCGCCGGGGGCGGAAGACCGTGATCTTCAGCCCTGTCGCAGGCCCTTTGGACAGCCCGAAGCTGGACTTGAAGGTCGTCGCTCTTGACGGCTTCATCCCAGTTTTCTTGCCTGTTGAAAGGCGAGTGGCGCAACGCAGAACATTGCCACAGCATGTGGTTCAAGGTGGACCGTTCCTCGCCGCAGTCTGGGCAGCAAATGTACAGAGAAGACAAACGTGGTAGGCAAAACAGTGCGAGTCACAGAAAACGTATAGGGAAAGAGAAAACGAGGAACCGCAAAAGGGAGGCAATCATACAACATGATTATATACATATATACAAAACACAGGAAACGAAATCAGAAATATATCGATACAGACACAATGCTTATTACATGCTTTTTTTTTTTTGAGACGAGCCATATGTAGGACAGTCTTTAATGCAACAAGCCCAGGCAAAGAATACAGAATGTTGCCTGGCATGCTGTCGCGGCACGAAAATTGCACATGATCAAGAAGCTTTAGCGAATGTCTAACGCCATGGGCCACCTTATACAGGAACAAAAGGTCGTATTAATTGTCTTGAGTCTAGAGGTGCGAGCTGAGGTATACTTGAGAGGGCTAGACTAGACTAGACTTTTGCAGAATGGCAAAAGTGGTGCTTGAAGATACATATAAATTTATTCTGGACGCGTTCAGTGAGGTCAGAATTAGATTTGCACGTCGCACCCCAATCTACAGAGGCATACTCTTGTAGTGGAAGGCACACAGCGTAATACAATTTCAGAAACAGAACAGGGGATTGGAAATCATGCAATATACGACATACAATTCCAAGAGCGTGAAGGGCACGTTGTGCATATTTAACATGTGAAGCACACACAAAGATCTTTCATTTCATCGACCCTGGGCAGTGGAGCATCACGAAAGGGCGTATGAGTTTAAGGGTACCTTATTGATTCTGCACCGGTCTGAGAGCGCAAAAAATTCTTTTTGGAGGTCACTGCAGACGTGAATGCTGTTGACAGTCTTAAATACATTTAAGTCGTCGGGATACAAAGCCATGCTGTTCATCTATTAAAATATTCTTGTCACTAACAGAAAACAGCGAATACAATACTGATTCAAACACTTTTGATGCAGCATAGAGGATAGATATCGGCTGGTAGTTAGTAACGGCACTTCTAGCACTTGATCTGCGCACGGGAAATATCCATGCTACCTTCCAATTGCTAGAAAATGTACTAGACTTCAGGGAACTATTGAAAATGCTTGTGAGGACAGGGACAAGTACGCTTCCACATGTCTTAAGCAGTGCGAGGGGAGTACCATCAGCAGCACAAGAAAGGGAATGTTTAGGCGCTTCATACACTTGAAAACAAGGTCTTCAATGTCTGATAGTATACACACCGTGCCAGACTGAGAAGGAAGGTTACTTGAATTATCTTTTACATCATGTACAAAACAGGAATATTCTGCAAACACATCAGAAGTGTTCAAGACAACATCTCCATTTTCATCAAGAAGACATACATCTGCGGCGCTCTCTTTAGAAGAGTGAGAGCGCACGAAGCTTCAGGAATATATTGAATTGCATGTCATGCTGGCTTCAGCACATTCAATGTGGTCGCAGATCCTTCTAATAATAATAATAATAATAATAATAATAATAATAATAATAATAATAATAATAATAATAATCTGAGCGGTAACAGGGCACTCTAGACAATTTGTAAGGCTAAAGAAAGAAGACTGAGGCTCGTATGCTATAGCGTCTGACACACACACGCACGCACACACACACACACACGCACACGCACACGCACACACACACAGGCACACACACACACACACAGACACACACACACGCACGCACGCACGCACACACACACACACACACACACACGCACGCACACGGGCACACACACACACAGGCACGCACACGGGCACACACACACGCACGCACGCACAGGCACGCACGCACAACGTTTGCTCAGTCGCAGAGCACATCACAGACACACACAGGGAAAGAATTGGGCAGTCGACGGGTGCACAGCGCGCAGGAGTCAGTCCGGTCGCAAGGTAGAGGAGTCCGAATGGCCAGAGGGGTGGGGAGAAAGCTCCCTATACAAGATGCGTGAAGTTGCGGTGTCGGGCCGTACAGACGTGATGGGGCTCAGGCTGTCCTGACCGCTTGTTTAGACGGACTGAAGAAAGATGAGTGCTGTCCAGAAAGCTGTCAAGCACCCTGCAGAATAGACGGACTAGTGCAATGTTGCGCTGGTGTTGCAGGGTGCGCCATTTGAGGGCTTTGAGGTGATCCTCGTAGGCTGGCATGAGCTTGCGACGACCGAAAATACGGGAGTAGAGGGTGCGTGTTGCCCGGCGCTGAACAAGCTCAAGTTTGTCTGCGACGTGAGTTTGGTACAGGAGCTATACTGATGAGCAATACTCAAGCCGTGGCAGAATGATAGAAGTGTTGCGTGGTCGGCAAACCTCAGGTCCACAGGGAAAGGAGACACGGGTTACAAATCCAAGAATGGGACGAGCCGTAGATACAGTGCTGGCAACATATGCGGAAAAGTCGAGAGAAGGGCTGAATGTTACACACAGAATGGGAAGGGCCCGAACGGTCTTCAAAGGGGTGCCTCCGAAGAAGTAGGTTGGGCACGCAGCAGTTTTGTTGTGGCTGATACGCATGGCAGCAATTTTTTCAGTGCTACTACAAAGTTTGTTATTGCAGGCCCAGTCGTTCACCTTTACGGAACGCATTTATTTCAAGCGCGTATGCTGTACACCGGCATAATGTTTCATGGAAGTCTTAACTTGTTAATTAAGTACATCCTGCGAAGATACATTAGAAACTTGGTTTTGAGTTAATCATTTTGCTGACTACAGTTTATAGTATCACAACGAGAAACATTTTAGTGGCAGCTGGAGAGATTTGGGCAGTTTAAGCATACAGACAGCACAAATCACTGATGACACCTTTTCTCCTTCCCCGCAATGCACTCACACCATCTGCTCTTTTCATAAACAACAGCAAAAAAAAAAAAAGAGATCAAAAGCCAATTACAGCTTCATTCATTCAGTATGTACTGCTTCTCAAGCAGGCATCTAATCGTTCGTGGTATACGCGGCTGCATGCATTGGTCTTGTATGATAGGTTTTCCTATGCATTGCACACAGTGCGCATATTGCAAATCGATCATTTCTTTTTGCAGTGCTAAAGTACAAGGACACACAGACTCAAACATGACAGCGCTGTGTGTCATGTTTCCTTCAGTGCGTCAGCATTCTTGAGTGCTGCACGAGTGATTTATCCGCAACTAGCCCACAAGACGCCTGCACTTGAAAGAAGTGAGTGAAGGAGCACTGTGAAATTGCATTTAACTAGATTCCACACGCCGAGTCGAAAAGCGCACTGTCAGCTGAAACGGACGGCATGGCTGACGATGTACTTCCCATTGTTAGGCTACTAATGCCTTTCGCTTTCGAAAGTTGTCCTTTGAAGTTATTTCATCATTGAACCTCCAGTGCTCACCTCCACTGACTATGTACATTTATATTGAACCGGTCCCAATCCCACTTGTGACATGCATAAGAACCGTAGTCTTGACAAGCTGGTGCAACTATGACTTCGCAGAATCAGACTCAATCCGTGGTGCACAACAACCATTTATTAAGAAAAATTCAGTTGTCGGGCACGGCTCATTGTTCCCAATGCTGCGTTGCCGGAGACTTTAACCGTGTTCTTTGGGTCTACAGTCGTTGTGCGAGTAACAGAGGCTACGTATGGCCATACAATTGCGTCACGACTCACGTTATTCATGTGGAAAAAAAAAAGAAAAGAAAGAAAGAGGCGTAGAGAAGAAGGGGGAATGCCGTTTGTTGTGAAATGGCTCCAGTCGCAGCGAGGTTCAATGCGAATGTTTTGCATAGCTGTAACTGAAGTTTTCGCTTTTCTTTCTCTCATATATACACATATATCTTTATAATTATACCTCCTAATATCTAACCACTGTGGCTTATTTGCAAGAATAACTACCTGCTGTGATCACTTTGTCTTCACTGTTATAGTGGCTACAGTTTTCATGACGATACACCTGTCTTTCAGCTTTTATTTATGCGATTTCTTTTTCTTTTTTTTACTTTCAATATCTTCTTTTTTGGGTGAGTTAGGCCAGTGCACCAGACGGCTGAAGTAAAGCGTCACAGGTTATAGGTGTCCCAAAGTTACGCAAAGTAATTGTCACACGGACACACAACCTCGGTTAATATGAACCCCAGTTACAGACTACGCTGTTATGCTCAGTTACGCGCGAAACCCGACCGAAGGTATTCCACTAACCTTGGTAAATGCGCTGACTAAAGTACACTCGGGCTTTTCGTGTCAGCGAGCAACGGCTACCAATCTGCAGGTCAGGGTGTAACGACCGTTAGCGTGCGTATGTTGCGCAGAAATGGTAAAAAAAAAGTATATATAGTTTTATTACCTGCATAATTACTCCGTGCGCTATTAAAGGGAGATGAACTGCGAAGAATTAACAACTTGCAACATAGATTTACAGCACCAACCGTTCTCGATGACGGCCGAAGGCTGTATGCAATGATAATGGCTTGCCAGAAAATTGGCACTTTTCGCCCGAAGTGCGAAACAGCGGCAGATAGCGTGTTAGTGTGCGTCGTGCTCTGGTCCCTGGCCAGAGATGTGCACGACGGAGGGCTGCTTCAGGATGGCGTTGGTCATTCATACTGTACACTAAAGGTCAAGGACTGGGGGATGCACGCAGGGACACACACGTAGGTGTTACTTGTGTGCCTCGCCCAGTCCTAGTCCTTTAGCGCACTCCGTGCGCAGTGCGCACGCTGGTATACATATTATACAACACACGCACACACAGTGAGAGCGATAGAACAGTATAGGGTTCGCGTACTTTCGTTAGGAAAAAAAAACAAAGTCGTGAGATTCAACGTCACGAGACTGCAGAGTGGGTTAGGAGTGACGCCGTACTGGGAGTGACTGGCACAATTTTGACCACCTGCGACCAAAGCATAGCAAACGAGCGTTTCTGCGTTTATCCCCCATAGAAACGCGCCCGCCGAAGCCGTGAATCGAACCATTGACCACGCGTGCTCAGCAGCGCAACGACATAACTACTGAGTCACCGCGGCGGGGGTGCTTCTGTTGGTCCTAGCTTGAAGTGCTGGACCTCCGCTGACCAACTGTTACTGAGAGTGCTCGAGCCGCAGGCTCGTGCAACTTGGGAAATGTGGAGGTCTCTTATAGCGCGAGTTCAGCTGAAAAGCAGTGGATCACGAGCTTCCTTTAGACGTTACGGCGTGACAGGGCTGTACTACTAAGGCCCGCAGTGACACCTACACAAGCCCTCGACTAAACGAGGCTCGATGCAGCGGAAGGAGAATCGCCTTCGCCCACTGTTTGCCAGATCGTGTCCTGACGTCATGCATTGTTGTTTGTACTATAACCGCTACCCCAGCACACTGCAGGGCGCATTCAGTTAATCCTTGCTGCCTAACGAGCATGAGTGCGCAGTCACGCGCGCGCGGTTCCCGAGCGGTCGGGCAGCACTCGAACAACGCTGGCGCCAGCGCACTCGCCCTCCGCCGACTGCGCGCAGACGTCACAGCCCAGTTCGCCTGGCAGCGCCTTCTCATTGTGCCGCTCCGCACGCCGGTTGACTGCTCTCGGAGCAGCCCCTTAAGTATGTTAATTGTCAAATGAGCTATCAGCGCGTGCAAACATTCGCTTTCCACGCCACGGTCGTGTCTCGCCTTGTGATGCTGCCATTGTTTGTTTAGTGGCTTCCCCTACTGCGTTCTCACGTCCTGGCGCAGCCATGTCTATTCGCGTGCTGATTCCCAGTTGAGTCGTCATAGCAATCGCTCTCGGCTATTTCGTGCGCCTCCGCTATGGTGCGATTAGGAAGCGTCCCTAAAGGAAGAAGACGCCAGAAAAGAGCGTCGACCCCGGCAGAAAGCACTGCTTTTCTTCTCGTCTACGCGGTGCTGTATTAGTGGCCAAGAACCGCGCGTAATGCCATTTAGTCGTTGCACTCAGGCTTCGAGAGGTAAAGCAAGAAAAGAAGAAGAAAAGAGAAAGTAAGATTGCTGCAATCCCATAGGTATTGCAGAGCTGAATTGCTGCCTCCCATGCGCATATTGCAAGGCAATCGAAATGGTTGGAGAAAGTTTCGAAACCCCATCCACTTCCGACGTTGTGTCACCTGGTCGTTAGGTGTATCTGCAAATTTTAGAAATAAAATGTCCGAGCAATGTGTATGCAGCCCTCCCCTCGCCCCGTGGTAAGCGCCATTCATTCATTCATGCATTATTATTATTATTATTATTATTATTATTATTATTATTATTATTATTATTATTATTATTATTATTATTATCTCTAATGTCTGAAGACAGCCTTTGATTTGCCTGTCAAAAAAGTCCGCCCAGTGATGGACGGATTATGGCGTGTTGCGAATGCAAATATTCATATCATCCCGGACAGACTTGCTCAGGATACCTCTAAGGATACGTTGCCCCCAATACCTTCAACACCATGAGACAGGCGAAACGTGAGGGTTGGGTAGGCAAGACCTGCAGAGCGAACAAAAAGCAGCTTTCTTCATCCCACTAGGATTCAGCGCAGGCGGCAGGCAATAATGACGCTATTTTAGCTCTTGTTGCGGAAATCAAGGACCTGAAAAAAAAAAAGAAAGCTTAGAAGCACTACCGGCACTGCATACTAAAGTTGACTCGCTGTTGCTTCTGAAAGCAGAATTCTTAAAGCTGACCAAGGCCATCTGTGACTTTGAAGACGCCGTCACTTTCTTGTCAAAGCAGTACGAGACCACACACGAACAGCTCAAGTTGTCTGAAGATGCCGCAAGGATCAGAGACAAAGAAATTCAGGAGCTAAACGAGACTGTCCGTGTTGAGACTGAGATTTTGCAACGATTGCAGCATGATTAAAATGAATCTGAACAGCACAGCAGAAAGGCAAATTTGGAAATTCGTGGTTTGCCAGTTGCCGATAAGGAAGACTTGAAGAAAATACTGAATGATCTGGCCGAGAAAATTGATTTACCTGAATTTTCTGTTGATGCTGACGTCTTTGCTGTGCACCGACTTTCTGGCAAAACAGACACTATCCCTACAGTCTTGGTTCGTTTCTCAACGGTAAACATGAAAAAAATAAACTGGATCAAAGCTCGTGGAAAAGTTCGACAGCTCTTTGAATCCAAACTGCTTCCGAAGCTCTACTTCAATGGCAATCTAACCAAGGCGAATCGGCATCTGTTCTGGCTTACCAGAGCCGCAGGCAAGCAACACAAGTACAAGTTCGTTTGGGTGAGAGCAGGCAAAAATCTTCGCTAAGAAGGACGAAGACTCTCCACTCATTCGCATTACCAATGAAACGGATGTTGAAAAAAATCTAATGAATACGGCTCCGTCCATTTTACATGATTTCCCGAGCTTTCGAGCTTTTAAGGACAGCTTCGGTCCGAATTCCGATTCAGTCTTTACTTTGGTCAACATAAATATTCGCAGTCTACGTAAATACTGGGATGAGTTTACAAATACTGCAGAAAATGCAACAAATTTTGTAGATGTATTTGGCCTCGAAATAAATATTCCCGAATCGAGCGCGCAGTTCTTTGTGATAAAGGGTTACAGTGCAGAATTTGTGACTCGGTTCGCACCGTCGATGAAGTGGAATTGCAGTTTTTGGGAATGAAAAATACACAGTATCGTGAATTGATGAAGCTCTTTCTTGCTCATGCGGAATGCCTGTGCTTAAATGTAAGCTTTTTTCAGACCACTCTTACTTTGTTAGCAATCTACCGGCCTCCTGCAGACAGTGTCAGTCGCTTCATACTAGAATTAGAAACTGTTTTGAAGCATTTCAGTTATGAGCAGGTGTTTTTCCTCACCGGTGATATAAATATTGACGTACTATGCCCAGGCAAAACTCAAGTGTCGGATTATTTATCCGCCCTTTCTGCTTCTGGCCTCGAAAGCATGGTCACCACCATCACACGTGAACAAGTTGTGAATGACCCAACAACGCATTCTTGCTTAGGCCACATCGCCGTACGGGCGCCTAATCACGATCTGCATTCATGCGTGATCGCGCAGCGCTTAGCAGACCACTACTTCACTGTCTGTCGTTTTAGCTTGAGGCGCCTTTTTATTAACGCACCTCACGGTTGGAAAATAAATAGCTCATATAGGCGAACGCGCGTTGCCTTTGTTGATCAACGCAAATTGGATGAGATGATTGGTAGGTTCGACTGGTCTTCACTGATTGTCTCCGGGGCGCCAGTGTTCACTTACGAACAATTTTGTTCGCATATACGCAGCTTTTAAGAATACTTACTCGAATCGTTATAACAAAACAGAGAAGAAATCACAACTGGCTTACCGTGGATATCAGGAATGCAATCGCCTACCGATATTTGCAGTGGAAACGGATTAAGCGAACTCCAAGAATGCCGAGCTTCGCGCTAGCTACAACATCGCAAAGAATAGTCGACGCCCTTATACGATGCGCCAAACGACGCTACTTTCAATGCCAGTTTCAATTATCTGTTCGAAACCCGGCGAAAACGTGGTCACTGATAAACCACCTGCGCGGTTAAAGACACTACGAATTTAAAGCTAGCCGACGCTTTCCCATGTGATCTTGCACAGACAGCCACAATCTTCAATCAACATTTCGCACGCGTTTCGGGAGCAACCTCAACGGTGCCAACTGGCCGCTCTGGAAAAGAAAAAATTATATCAGCTTCCGCGTTCTTACCGACGATAACATTTGACGCACTCGCAAGAATAGTTGCGGGGTTTAGGCGACATAAAGCAGCTGGTATAGACGGTATATCGGTATCTTCGCACCAACAAAACTCCAACGCGCTATCCGGTATTCTTCTTGCCATACTTAATGGTTTCCTAGACGCAGCTACAATGCCGGCGGAATTAAAAACGGTCATTGTAACGCCATAATTTAAAGGAGGAAAGAAAGGTAATGGGGACAGTTACCGACCTATTTCGATCTTGCCTATCATGTCACAAATAATTGAAAAAAATTCTCTTAGAAACAATGACGTCATTTCTAGATAAATTTTCGGTCATATTGAGCCGTCAGTTTGGTTTGTCGTGGGACGGGGCGCCATTGGGGGCTCTGCTCGAGGAATTTTCTGACGAATTAAACGCAGCTTTAGAAAAAAAGATATTTGCATGTGCACTGTTTCTCGATACTTCTAAAGCATTCGATACTGTGAACCACGAACTCCTACTTAAAGAACTATACCGTCAGCGAAATTAAAAAGAAGCGATAACCTGTCATGCGACAGTAGTTGCTAACTTGTCAAATTGTGTTTCCGCGTTTGAGACCCCAGACCAGTAAAGCGACCTAATACCGTATCACTTTCACTACATGAACCACACCGCTTAAACGATCATCAACCTACAAACTGTGGCCGTCAGAAACGCTACTCGTTAGCCATTGCGGGGGGTACACGGTGCTCGCTTATATTGACTTTTAACCGAAAATTAAGCATCATTGCGACAAAGCCATGTTTTAGGTAGCCTGCAGCTTGGCATGAATCCAACTAAGAGGACTATATAATTCAAAACGGTAAAGTGGGCACCTCATCGAAACAGAGGGTTGTTCCTTAAGTGCAGCGCAAGAAAAAAGCTATCTCATCAATTTATCCGTTGCGGGCAGCTCTCATTCTCTGACCTTGGGAACTATTAGCAGCGGAGCTGTCACACGGACAATAATCCTTAAAATGACACGCACACGAAGGCCTGTATTTGCACTTTCGCCAAATATTGTACTTTGTAGTTGACACAGGGGATTCTCCTGAGCTCGTGTCACTAATAGCTTTAGTGCTTATTTTTACGTTCTCTGGAACAACGCCAAGTACTATCCACGCACCGGTGCAACTTCTGTATATCTTCGCACTGCACGAAACAAGAAGATGCGCCCATGTATATGGTATAGACGGAATTCTGACGTGTACATAACCTCCATTGAGTGTCCTGCGCTAAGAAACCGAACAGTTGCTCGCCGCATTCTCCGCACGTAAGCATACGCGTATACATGCACGGGCGCGTGGCGGTCTCGTTTGATACGACCGGAGATAAACTTCGAGATTGCTGGCCCTCGGACTGGCACGCATACACGCTTCTCTTTTCGTCCTATACGAACGCTTGCCGGTCTTCGAAACGAGTCGAGGGAGAAAACTCGTGGCATTCATGTTCGGCACGTTTCCTATAGCCGCGCGTACAGACGTGTCTACAACTCGAGCCCGGGCGCCCCCGTTGAGAGATCCACATATTAGTGCAGGGTTCCCATTGGGTGAGCTAATTTTGCTCCCGATAGTCCATATGCGTGTCATCGCTTGATAGCGTCTCTCCATCAGCTCTTGCCAAAACGAACGCTAGTATGTTCGCCTCGCGTGCCAGTTCTTTCCTTGTCGCTTAGGTGATCATCCGGTGAAGAGGACTATACTCGTTGGAGCTGCAATTTCATTCAACAGGCCCGGAGAAGTTCCTTCCATGGCTCAATCGCGGGCCTTTCCTCGATGAAGCTATCTGCCGAGAGTGACCTATAGCTAAGTAGCGTGTCTTCTTTGCGTTTGTTGATTGCGTGCTTCCTTTACGCCTCTTCGCCGATGATCGTTTGATAGCAACTTTTTTAGGCTTCAGGTGAAGTCTTTCTGTCTTCCGGCACATCGCTTTCTCCTCACCTTTCCTATTACGCGCACGTATGCCGACGCGGCAGTGGAGGTGAAGACGAACAGAGGAGCGTTGATCGGCCTGTAGAATGCTAATCTCGCTGCCAGCGTCTTCAGCCATCTGCGCGTGATGCATTTTACATCGCCTCTCGTGCGTGCAGCCAACATCGTCGACACCCGTTCCCAACTCAATGCGAAATATGCGGCGTGTGCTCAGGTAATCAGCACCCCGGTGCACCGCCATCAGGCGGCACAATGCGACGTTTATAGAGCACTTCGGGCCCACAATGAATGTGAGGGCGTGCGTGGAATCTGGAAAGGAGCAATGGTGCCAGCGTTAGCGTTCGCACATGCCATTCTGCGCTTAAAATCAGTTTTCTTGTCGGGGTTGGAAGTTAACTAAAGATCGGTAGGCGGGTTGGCTTTGGAAGTCTACGGTGAAACCGCAATTTTGGCAGTGCAGGGTGACGTGGGTTGGGCCTTTCTTGGAGTCAGAGAATCGCGGAGCAAAATTAGCATTAAAGAAAGACTCAGGAACAGAGAGAGAGAGAGATAGAGAGAGAGAGGAGGGAGGGAGGGATGGAGGTAGGGAGGGAGGAAGGGAAGGAGATGACAAAGGCAGAGACTTAACCGGAAGATAAATACACAGTTTGCTACGCTGCACTAAGGAAGGGGGAAGGGGGAAGGGGGAAGGGGGGACAGAAAGATTAAAAAGAAGAAAAAAACTCGGGAACATGGATCAAAATAAATGGGCGGCTAAACTGCACAAGTATCTGTACCTGAAAGGCGTAGACAAAGAATGGAGGAAGAGGTCAAGCCTTGAAAGTTGGCAACAAGTGCAGGGTAAATAAAACTGTAAATAGGCAACCAGGAGCCATCAGAAAGAAAGTGAAAGAAACAGAGACAGCGAATTGGATTCAAAGAACGGAAACAAACAAAAGAAACCATGGAGATTTACAAGAATAAGAAGTAAGAAATTAGAAGGGAAAATCTGTACGACACAACGCAAAGGGCAGTACCTTGCTGTTTGAGGCTGGAGCTTCATGGTTGCTTAAGGACAAAAACATACCATACATATAGCTTCAGACTCAAAAACACACAGAGTCAAAGATAGCTTCGCTTTAAAACCGCGCATATAAGTTGTCTATTCGAATGAGATATACGCAAGGTAAGTTTTATGTTATAATGATTTATTATTACATTTCAAAGCAAACTTGCGCTGCATCTACATGTGATATCGACCACGCCTTCGCAAGCTGGCCTTCCCCGCTGCACGTTAACCTTTGCGGAAGTAGCCTGCACGGCTTCCTTGTAAAATAATTTCTGGGGTATTGAGTACCATTACCATGATCTGTGTAAGGTAGAGACACTATATAGAAAGCCCAAAATTTGGAATTCCAATGATTACGCAAGCAGTGCTGTTTGCGTCGTCGCTGCAGAACAGTGACACTGATTAAATTCACTAATATAGTTGACGACGTGCCATAAAAGTAACAGGCTGACGCTGGAATCGAATCGGCGAGATCACGCTCGCCTTTTCGTAACATCTGAGAACGCTCTACTGCAGTGTGGATGGGTGCTCCGTGGTGGTTTTGGGTGGATGCGTTACATGTGCATTCCCACTGCGATTTGCGACATGCGCTCTGAAAAAAAAAATGAGCAGACGCTCTCAACTCATGCATTTACTGCGACACTCGGGGTTCTCGCAGCGGACACCGCCATCATCTCAAGAACAACTTCTTTGTGATGCACACAACATGGCCCTTGTCCATTGCAGCATTGCCTATTGTGGCTGCCGGTGTCAGTAGATTAACAGACGCCACCACTCTCACTCAGTCTGTGTGGAGCGCAAGAGCACCGCTCAAATCACCAGGCGCCAAAGCTGCGCGATAACGCTGTGGTTAGCGTGTCCAGCTCCCACGCAACTCTATATTGTCGCAACGGTATAGCGGTGGCGGTGGCCAAATTTTTGTTTTTTCTTCGCCCTATGATGACGATAAAGATGATGTGTGTATATATATATATATATATATATATATATATATATATATATATATATATATATATATATATATATATATATGTTGTTCGTTTCAATAAAATTTACTTGAGAGTTAGCGCTCGTCCTTTCTGCTTCTAGTCTGTACACGTGTCACTTCGCGCTAAAATCCAAGATCATGTTACCTGTACATGGTTGCCAACTTTACTCACCTCTCCCTCCATTTTGTCTCCACGCTTTTGAGATGCGGGTGTTTGTGCACTTTTCGTAAATGTTCCTTAGTCTTTCTTCAAAACTCATCGTCATCATCATCCTCATCATCATCATCCTGCTTACGCCCACTGCAGGGCAAACGCCTCTCCCATACTTCTCCAACTACCCCGGTCATGTATTAGTTGTGGCCATGTTGTCCTTGCAGACTTCTTAATCTCATCCTCCCACCTAACTTTCTGCCGCCCCCTGCTACGCTTCCCTTCCCTTGGAATCCAGTCTGTAACCCTTAATCACCATCGGTTATCTTCCCTCCTCATTACATGTCCTGCCCATGCCCATTTCTTTTTCTTCATTTCAACTAAGATGTCATTAACTCGCGTTTGTTCCCTCACCCAATCTGCTCTTTTCTTATCCCTTAACGTTACACCCATCATTCTTCTTCCCGTAGCTCGTTGCGTCGTCCTGAATTTAAGTAGAACCCTTTTCGTAAGCCTCCAGGTTTCTGCCCCGTACGTGAGTACTGGTAAGACACAGCTGTTATACACTTTTCTCTTGGGGGATAATGGCAACCTGCTGTTCATGATCTGAGAATGCCTGCCAAGCGCCCCCAGCCCATTCTTATTCTTCTGATTATTTCAATCTCGTGATCCGGATCCGTGGTCACTACCTGCCCTAAGTAGATGTATTCCCTTACCGCTTCCAGTGCCTCGCTATTTATCGTAAATTGCTGCTCTCTTCCGAGACTGTTAAACATTACTTCAGTTTTCTGCAGATTAATTTTTAGACCCACCTTTCTGCTTTGCCTCTCCACGTCAGTGAGCATACATTGCAATTGGTCCCGTGAGTTACTAAGCAAGACAATATCATCAGCGATTCGCAAGTTACTAAGGTATTCTTCATTAACTCTTATCCCCAATTCTTCCCAATCCAGGTCTCTGAATACCTCCTGTAAACACGCTGTGAATAGCATTGAAGAGATCGTATCTCCCTGCCTGACGCCTTCCTTTATTGGGATTTTGTTGCTTTCTTTATGGAGGACTACGGTGGCTGTGGAGCCGCTATAGGTATCTTTCAGTATTTTTACATACGGCTCGTCTACACCCTGATTCCGTAATGCCTCCATGACTGCTGAGGTTTCGACTGAATCAAACGCTTTCTCGTAATCAATGAAAGCTATATATAAGGGTTGGTTATATTCCGCACATTTCTCTATCACCTGATTGATAGTGTGAATATGGTCTGTTGTTGAGTAGCCTTTACGGAATCCTGCCTGGTCCTTTGGCTGACAGAAGTCTAAGGTGTTCCTGGTTCTATTTGCGATTACCTTAGTAAATGCTTTGTAGGCAACGTACAGTAAGCTGATCGGTCTATATTTTTTCAAGTCTTTGGCGTCCCCTTTCTTAGGGATTCGGATTATGTTAACGTTCTTCCAAGATTCCGGTGCGCTGGAAGTCATGAGGCATTGCGTATACAGGGTGGCCAGTTTTTCTATAACAATCTGCCCACCATCCTTCAATAAATCTGCTGTTACCTGATCCTCCCCAGCTGCCTTCCCCCTTTGCATAGCTCCCAAGGCTTTCTTTACTTCTTCCGGCATCACTTGTGGGATTTCAAATTCCTCTAGACTATTCTGTCTTCCATTATGGTCGTGTATGCCACTGGTACTGTATAAATCTCTATAGAACTCGTCAGCCACTTGAACTATCTCATCCATATTAGTAATGATATTGCCGGCTTTGTCTCTTAACGCATACATCTGATTCTTGCCTATTCCTAGTTTCTTCTTCACTGCTTTTAGACTTCCTCCGTTCCTGAGAGCATGTTCAATTCTATCCATATTATACCTCCTTATGTCAGCTGTCTTACGCTTGTTTATTAACTTAAGAAGTTCTGCTAGTTCTATTCTAGCTGTAGGATTAGAGGCTTTCATACATTGGCGTTTCTTGATCAGATCTTTCGTCTTTTGCGATAGCTTACTGGTATCCTCTCTTAAGGAGTTACCACCGACTTCTATTGCACACTCCTTAATGATGCCCATAAGATTGTCGTTCATTCTTCAAAACTAATTTTAAACTAATTTCTTCAAAACTAATTCTGCTCAACTTCCCTGAGATTGGGAAGCATGCCACCCTGCGTTAACTGTACACTCCGAAAACCCTCGAGGGCAATGCGCGCATGGAACATTGGAGTGCTGGGGAGCTGAATTTCGAATAAAAGGTGCTACAGAAGGCGAAACACAGACTGTGGTGTTCCAGCCTGAAGAAAGATCATTCGTATATATCCATTTCAAGTCTGTCTGGCGCTTATCTAAACCAAATGGTGTGGCGCCAAACCATGACTGAGTCCGCATTTATTTCGGATCGCCAGTGCTACAGTGAGCAAGTATACCACTTTGTGAATGGACAAGAACATAACAACCGCAGCAAATAAAGGGTGTTAAAGAGAAACCGTCGATGATTTGAGCTCGTGCTCATTCGCATGCATTGCAAAAGAAGGAGGAGAAATAGACGGAAAGACAGAAAGGTGGCCAGTTCTCAGACAGGCTGGCTACCCTGTGCTGGGGAAAGGGAATAAGGGGGATAAAAGATAATAGAAAAAAGAAGTTTGCTAAGGGTAAAGAGCTCCTTACGTGCTATTAGCGTTCACTGGCGTGGTTTTATGCTCTGTCCCGACGTTGCACTTTGTGAGAACGACATAGGAACAGATAAACAAGGTAAGTCATGTCACAATTGCAGTAAGGAAAAGAAGAAACTTCTTAGGGTGCTATGACCCTCGTATGGAGTACAACCTGGCGCCGGAGACGTGAGGCCAAATACCGCTACGAGAAAACGACGCCCCGTGATGGAGTAGGCAAAGGTGAACCTTGGACCGGGAAAGCTGTTTCCGTCTACCCTTCTTCCGCAGTGACGTAATGAAAAAAAGCATACAAAGGCACGCAGACCTAAAGACAAAGCCATTGCGGTACTTTCAAGGCTTGAAAGTCGCGGTTGTGACTTCATAGAAAGACAATAGAAATAAGAAAAAAAGAAATACAGGGGCGGGGGGGGGCGGCGAGGACGAAAGTAGTGAGTTCGTGTCCGCAGACGGTGAGGCAAGAGGAAAAAACGGCGAGGAATAAAGAAATGACCTCTGTTTTCGTTGTCTATTATAGAAGGAATATTCTGAAGAACTGGCCCTGTGAAGGCGAGCAAGCCTGAGACGGGACGTGTATAGCCTTGAACTGTGCTTCCGCGTTTACGATTTCTTAAGCCATTAGCCTAGGCGAAAACCCGCGGCAACGGCCTCTCATCGGTCACGATTTTTGAATGATGCATCGCGGACTCGACACGTGTCGGTGTCGCCCTCACGATTCCCTCATTTGCGTGCGGCTTCCTCTTGGAAAGTGGCAAGAAACTGCAAAAAGGCCAGAAATCGATTTGAGATTGCCGTAGCGCAAGCGCTTGGGAGCGCATTTTCCGAGCTGGCTGGCTGTTGTTTTCCGGTCTGGTCTGCCTTGCGCTCTTCGTCCTCGAAGGCAGCAAAAAGAAGACAAAGACCCTGTGCCGAAAACGCATGTAGATGGGCATGACTGGAGTCTAGTAGCCATTTTAGAAAGGCACAAAAGCACCGATCGGGGTTATCGAACCCGCAATAACTTAGGTACGGAACTGACATCATGCGTGGTCGTCCACTCCAGGAGTGGGCTGGAGAGGTGAAATATCAAATGTACGCAGGCCAAATAAAAGCAGGTGCGGCAAAGTTTCTCTACTCACTGTAGTTACAACATTTTGTGCACGTTTAGCATCATCTTCCCAGGCAGCGTCCCATGTCGAGTGCAGTCGATAACCTACACACGCAACTCGGACTGGACTGCATGAGCTGGTAGCTCGCTTCGAGTTCATGGGAAACAGCCCTGTACTAGTGGCATGGCTTAGCCTTCCGAGTTCACCCTCGATTACCTTCTCCCATCGGCGCAAGAGCGGAGCCGCGATTTTATGAAGCTGTGAACGTGTGCGTTTCCTCGATGGTCATAGAAGCAACAAAAAAAAAAGGTGACGAGGGGCGTGTCTTGTTTTTAAAACAAATATCACAAGTGTTTGTTTATTTCTCTTGGCAATACTTGATGACTTTGCATGGAGGCCGTGGTGCTGGGCCTAAAGGTGTACACCTATATATATCGGCGCGCCCAGCTCCTCTAACTCCCTGGCATCCTAGAACAGAAGCTGCACGAGCAGGTACGCTTCATGAATTCACCCGCCCACTTTTTGCACAACGCTCTAAACGGTTGGCGTGTTCGCTCTACCTGGGTATGCAGTACAGCAAGCACACTACAACGACGCCCCAAGCGCAGCAAACACATGCAGCAGCTCAAGAAATGTGATTCGAGACTGTGGCTCCAGTGACGCTACGTCGGGGCTGCCATAACAGGGAAAACTGCCGGGCTAGCTTGTACCTTGACATTTTTGGGGGGCAGCGTGACCATCCTCTCTGTGCACTGTCTTGATTGACGTTGATTCAAGAAATATAGACGCTGTCATTCGGTATAGTGTCGTGAGCGCAGTCGTTCATGAATGTATGCGAAACGTGGAGCTTCACTTTGTTTTAAACTCGATCTATTCAACATGCGGCACGAGAGAGAGAAGGGAAAGCGCAAGGAGGTTAACCAGAAAGGAAAATCCGGTTTGCTACCCTAGACTGGGTAAGGGGAGAGGTAAAGAGATGAAAGTAGAGAAAGAGATAAAGGGAGTGCAGACACACAATCACAGCCGGTCAGTATCACCGCAAAGTAGCATAGCAAAGTAGGGCTACGAACACCAATTCAGGATACAGCCACTTGTGCAGGCCTCTTGATCTTAAAAACTGTAACAGTGCTTAGTAAAGCAATGAACGGGACTTGTTGGTTTTGTTCCTTTATGTTCGTCCTTTAGTTCTTCCGTCAGTTTAACGCTAATCGCAATGTTCGCTTATGTTCACCTATTAAAACACTATTCATGTACTGCCTTAGTCATGTACTGTACTAATTGCCGAAATACCGCTATTGACTTATTTATTTTTGTACTATATGTATTATTGTAATACCATGTATTTTACTAATTGTTGAAGTGCTGCTTTGACCCACCCTGTAACGGCCGACAGGCCAACAGTATGAGTAAATATAATAATACAATCATGTAAGAGTGCGCTCGTCGCCCTCAGCTGCGATGGCTTGTGAATTTCAGCATTCTAAAATGATTTACTCTGATAACGGCCTTTGATCAAAGTGCGACATCACGATTTTGAGCGCACGTCTCTGTAAAGTGTAACGAGGACAGTCACACAGAACGTGTTGATGAGTCCCCTCGCGGCCACTCTCATCACAAGAGGCGTTATTGGCTCATCCGATTCGAAAAGAAAAAAAGTTTTCATAAAAGCCACTCCTATAGCCATAACAGGCAAAGGGTAGCCTCGCGTTGGCAGAGTCCAGCTGGGAGCTCTGTATTCCTTGTTCTAAGCCCTGGGGCGCGGACCACGCGAACAACTGGTATTCGACACTAGAGAACTATTCCATACCTTGGCCGAGAAAGGACTGCACGTGACATTTCAGTGGCTCCTAACTCACTGGGGCGTCCTAGAGGTACGAGCACACCGATCGCTGCTCGGTCGACTCTTGAAGGTAGCGGTGTCAATACCGTTATCAAGGACAGAGGCCGATAGAAAACTTCGAGTCCTCCCTGCCTCGCTGCCTTCCCTCTTCACACACACACACACACACACACACACACACACACACACACACACACACACACACACACACACACACACACACACACACACACACACACAGATATATATATATATATATATATATATATATATATATATATATATATATATATATATATATACTACAGCGACCCGTGAAATCTCCTATTGTTAGCTCTTTGTTGTAAATTAGTAGCAGCGGAGTTATTTGATAGCCTTAGTTAGCGAAGGACTCTGAGAGCAAGTGTTTTTCAACAATAGCACTTACTTAGTTACGGTTAAGGTTAAACGTTGTTCTGGCGGACAAAAGACGGGCGAGCGAAGAGCGTGTGCGTCCTGTCGTCCCCTTTGCGGTCACGACGGTGTCTTTTGTCCTCTAGCGCAACGTTTAATTTTCCTGCAAGTCCGCTTCGCTGTGCCACATTCTAATTCTTTCTTCGCGCTTCCTGTTTCCGTAGCATGTGTTACGTCGCTGCAGATACGAACAAGAAAGTGACAGAATTATTAATTATCATTCGGAATGTTGACTGGAGCCGGCTACTCCGAAGCATTTAGCGCTGTTCAGGGAGCGAGGAAGGGGAGGAGAAAACACGGGAAGCCGCTACGTGCTCTTCGCCTGCGCCCCCGTCGGAGGCTTTGTCCCATACTGGACCAGAGAAAGCGATGCTTTCTCACGGGAAGCTCGGCGGGCGATGCGCCGGCCACCAAGCGCGCCCGCTCCTATGCAGTACATGCGATTAATGCTCGGGCCGTTCTCCAGCTGGGAGCGTACGCCGGCGGGCCGCGGATGATGATCTGCGAAAGAAATTGCGTCGCTCTTGTTTCTCTCCCTCGGCGTTCCAGGGTCACGACAGGGTCGTAGGCAACTAAAGCGAGCGAGGGAGAAGGCCCGTCGCGAAAGCGGGTCGTCTTCGCTGCCGGTGGCGAAGAGGGCGAGCCCTGGCTGCCGTCCTCTCCGGTCTTTCCTTCCTGTCGTAACCTTCCGCGTGCGGGACGCGTCCCCGGACACGCGTTCCGCATGTGTACCCTCGTGTATCGCAGCAGCGGCGGCGGTCAGTCGGTCAGTCCCGCACCACCCTGCGGGCGTGTGCTGTTTTATTGTGTATAATATGCGCGCGGTCGCTCACGCCTGCTTAAATGCGCGGCTAAGGCACACGAGCGAGGACGAGCTTCTCGTCCGTGGGAAACAACACATTTGAAGGAACGAAGGGTTAACGGAAACATCAGGCCGGACAGGATGGATAGAAGCAGACACTCAAATACTGTACCGGCCAGCGAGCTGTTCGTTCCGAACATCCACCATATAGCTATGTTCCTTACTGCGACGGATTTGCCGAACGGGGCATTCTTCACTGCGGTTCAAGTAGCGTGAACCTTCGAAGAATTGCTCTAATGGCGTATTTTCTCTATTTAATCGAATGCGAATATATTCGATAACAAACTGGCTTCGAGTAGCAACGCGAATACCTAATTCATTCCTTGCCTCTGCGAAAGTGGATGTACAGCGAAGCCATTGAAAACCACCACTACAACTGCTGAGGGGGTATGCAATGTTATATTGCTTTAGAGTAATGGTAGTGACAATTGCTTTGCGGTCGCTGTGGTACACCGTGATGGGTTCCGCGACTACTATCGCTATATTCGTGGCCAAGACCAAATCCAAACACGCGTATCTGTACTGCGTGGTTGTTTGATTGGGGTCGTTGTAGGATGCGAGTCCAAAGTTGTCCCAGACAAACGACAGAAACCAGTCCTTCTTTCCGGGTTTCACAATGTCGCCATCAATGTGACCGACGATGATCACTGGTGTGTCTCGTTGTTGTCTCATCCATGCAAATTGCTTTCGCATGAAGTTCTCAATGTCTGTTTTGGATGTTCCAGGGTTGATGTAGACTGTGAAGATGAACATTCCGTCACTGGTCTTTGCATCACATACATCAAAACAGTTGGCCGGTGGCATTGGTCTCTGGCTCGAGCATTTGGGACCGGAGCTCGCAGGGTTCCAGAGCCAACTGTTGCTTGGCATACATGGGTACACCACCGGCTCTTTCGTCAGGCCGCTTTGCACGTGCGATCCCAGCGTATCCCGTGACTTCGATGCGTTCGTCCGACCACGTTTCGGAGAAGCACAGGAGAGGTACATCTTTGATGGTTATATCATGTGTAACATCGAGAGAATGTAAGCCGAGAGACCGCACATTGAGAGCAGCAAGTGCAAACATGTGCGGCTCGTCGATTATGGTCTTGTACCGTTTCGTGACCGTTTGGAGGTGATGAGTTTCCAGTCGCCAAAATTCATCGTATATGTCGCGGTCGGTTTTCACTTTGCTGTGGTAGAATTTGAAGCCATTGTTTGCATTGGTGATGTAGAGGGTGTTTAAGTCCGTGCATCGACTCAGTGCTACATACACCAACTTTTCTAGATGCTGCCTGTCGTACTCTTAGACGACCTCGGGGTGTGTTGAGCCTTGTGTACAGTCACTGCACTTGCCTGCGCGACGGGGAACTGTTTGCGTTTGCAGCTCACTCCCGTCTTCTTGTCCAAAGTGATTGTCAACAGTGAAATCAGTTACTAGGCTGGCTATTTTATATATGAAAGGCTAGTGACGTCACTCCCTACGTCGCAAGCTGCCGTCGCCGCGGCAGCTTGCGTAACAGTAATCTTTACTAGGAAACGTATGCGAAGACTGCTACGTGCTTCGCATTGTTAGCAGGAGCGCCTTATCATGAATTGCGTGGTTTGGATGCTTGTTTCGTGTTTGCTCTTTATTGAAACAAATGCTCTGCGGTATGTTGTATGCATGATACCAAAGAATGTATGCACTTTTCGCTTCAATCGCTGGGTTTTCCTTTCTTTTCTCCCCCGTGAGGACGATGCCGCGAAAAATCCCGACCAGCTATAGCCTAACAGATTCGCCGTCAAAAAAGGAAGAAAAGACAAGATGTGCAAGGAAAATGAAGAGTAGAATCTGTATAATAAACGAAGCTTTACATAGTACATCCGGCAATTTATATGTCATGCAATCACAACTGAAATTCCGGCATACTGGGCAGCACGTAAATAAGAGACACGGTAAAAGGTGACTACACCTCCTGCTAGCAATAAAACGAAGAAATCAAACGTGAACGCAAGTGCGTTTAGACAGTTCAATTTGTTCTTACCTGTACTAATGACACTTCATATTACTGTTGAAGAAATGCACAAAAAAGGCTAGCAGTGTGATACTAAACGCTGCGAGAGCCACTTAAACGGTGCAGTCGTTGTGACATACATCGAGGAATAAAACATCTGTTTGACATTAATTTACCTACAGCTCCGAACAAAGGCTGCGTTTTCACATACATGAACAGGAGCTCGTTCATGCCTAATCGCGGACCAACTTTGCTAAGCGGCGGCGGCGCATGTAAAACTTTCAGAGAGAGAGAGAGAGAGAGAGGGATACCTTATTGCTGAACGACTCTCACTCCGGGTCGTCGCTATAGGAGTCCATCTGGGTGGGTGGTCCTGGTTTCGAGTCCCGTTGTCTGGGCCCGTTGACGTGTTTTATGTGGGCCACCAGAAGTGGCCGTGTATATGCCATATCTCCTGCCGTGGAGGGGTCTAGCTCTCCAGGAAGGGAGGGGTGGAATGTTTGAACGAGAAGAATGCTCCGGGGCATTCCCAGTAAGTATACGATATGAATTACCTTGTGGTATTTCATGAGAAGCCAACAAACACTGACACCAAGGACAACATAGGGGAAATTGCTTGTGTTTAATAAATGAAATAAGGAAACGATAAATTAATGGAAATTAAAGTGGATGAAAAAACAGCTTGCCGCAGGTGGGAACCGAACCCACAACCTTCGCATTTCGCGTACGATGCTCTACCAATTGAGCTACCGCGGCGCTGTTTCCCCATCCACTTTCTTGGGTATTTATGTGTCCTAGTAGAACCCTGGGAGTGTTAGCCAGCGCCATCACTCGCATACCTTGGCGGCGGACGTGGAACGTCCTTCTTGCCGCAGGCGTCACGAGAACGTGATCTTTTTGGGTGAAGGCAACTGGTCAATAAACCCACACATGCTACCTGAAGGCATCAATGTTGCCGGATTCGACACCCTCGTTATGTAATAACCCCCTCTCTTCTTGTGGTATTTGCCACATACTTGACGCACCAACTTGCCCGGTCTGTTTTCACGGTTACTCTCCGAAGAGTGCGAATTCTTTCCGGAAAATGCACGGTTGAATGGCGGTCTCAGGAAGCGCGTGTATGCCGGCGCGTACGCGGCTCCGCCAGCCGCGGAACCGGTCGCGTGTATCAGGCCGCGCTGTCGTTGTTCCTCGCTGCCTCAGCTCCGTTGCCGGCATTCATTGTTCGGGACCGTTGTCGAACGAGTGTCCGATGTCGCCGTTCGACTTTGTTTCGCACCGCTTCTTTTGTGGCTGTACGGGCGGACCTCGAAGCTGCTTCCTGGTGGGTTTCGATTTCACGCCGCCTCGCCTGTTCCACTGCTGCGGCTGACGACGCAACCGACGAGACGAGCGCATTCCATTGACTTCGGGCGCATATGCATTCGCCCTGCGTAGCTCGCGCGCGGTTGCCGGCCGCTCGCCTTTTGTGAGCGCGCGGACTTTTGTTCCGGTCGAGCGGTTGAAACGCAACGTCGCCGTCCTTTCGCCTACGGGACGCGTCCTGATTGCTTCTCGGTTTGCTTGTCTGTCTTGAGACGTTTCGGAGAGTTACGGGTTCGCCGTGTGAAATCGTCTCGGCCCTGCTTTGAGCGGCTGCAAGGGCGGAATCTACGATCTCGAAAACGTCAGTGAAATTTATAGTACCCATATCTATAGGGCCGTATTTTGTAATGACCCCTCCCGTCTTCAGTTCCTGGCGATAGCGGTGATGACGGAGATAGCGGCCTCCGAGCCGATGGCAAATGGAGGGAATGAAAAAGTAAAATTGATCGTCATAAAATAATGGCCCCGAAACCGTCCGAATTCGATCCCGGCCGCGACGACCGCATTTTGCTTGGTGCGAAATGCAAGAATGCTCGTGTACTTCGATTTAGGTGCATGTCAAAGGACCCGAGATGGTCTAAATGAATCCGGAGCACCCACTATACTGCATCTCTCGTCAGATTGTGGCGGACGGAATTTGGCGGGCAGTTTAGAATTTCAAGCCCTCCGTTCACGGCACGTGGAAGATGGTTTTGCGTGTCGGCGGTATTTGAGCCCAAGTGTCTGAGCTACTGTGCGCTTCACACATTGGTTCACGCAGATGCTGGGGTCAAATACCGAGACCTTGTTTCGTAACGATCCAGTTAATTTTCCAAATTAACTGGATTTCGGATGCAAAGGCGGTGCGGCGGCGTCCGAGCCATTGACGAAAAGCAAGAAGAATGAAAAATGAAATGAGTCGTCGCAAAATCTCTCCCCCCCCCCCCTTTCTTTTTTCTTTTTATTTATTTTTCTTTTTTTAAGGCGAAACCCTTGGGTGGCTCATGGGTCGAAAAATACGATGTCCGGCGCTATCGAAAAATTCAAAATTGAATGGTACCAAAATTGATGGTAATTGAAACCGCAGCCAATGGTGGGAGTCGAACCCACGATTCTTGTTGTTAATTGGGGCACTATTAATTAAGACATAGTTAATTATGAAACTCGAACCCACGACCTTTGGTGGGAGAAAACGACTAATAGGGGAGAGGCAGAGAACAAATGATAAATGAAAGGTAGGGAGGACGAGTAATAGGAAGTAGCAATACAATCGAATGAGAATGTCAAGTAATGTAATGAATGTCTCGGGAGCGCGAAGGCTCTCGCCTTCATTCTCCTTTAGCGTATGCTAAAGCGACTGTCAACTTTTTTTTTTTCTTTTTGGAGAAGGCGACCGGGAGAGAGGGTGTTCAGTGAGTATTTAGATTCTAAACTACAAGATAATCGCATCCTAGGGCAAACTGATTTTCTTTGATACTTCTACAAAGTTCGTCTTCTACTAAGTCAGCCGGGATGTCTCAGTTTGTGGCTAATTTCATGCCATGAAACGGGAATGTTGGCTCAAAGAGGCGCCCCATGAGTCATACAACTTGATGCGCAGGACGCGCCCGTCTTAAAGCAGGGAGAGTCGCCCCAGCGTACATGGCGCATGCGATACTCGGCTTGAGCTGGCCGGTTCAATCCCAGGCGCAACGGCCGCTATAATGCTGGTTTGCAAAAATGCAACATGGCTGACTTACTTGGATCTAGGCGCACGCTAAAGAGCCCCAGGCGATCAAAATCAGGAGTCGCCCTCCTTCCACACTACGGCGCAGCTCATAAGCAGATTTTGGCACGTAATACCCCAGAATGTCATTGATTGATTGATTGATTAATTTGAAAACTGGGTAGAGCTGGTAACAATTGTCAGGTCGCTCTCGCCTGGCGAAAGGAGGAAACGAGTGCACGTAACGAATAGCATCACTCCGGGGCGCTGCCGACATTGCACCGCCTAAGAATGCGAACTTAGCCGCGCGGACAGAGAAATTTGGGTGCGAATATCTCGGAATACGAGTAGGCAGAAGAAATCAGGCAAAATGAACTCGCCTTAGAAATATACGGTTGTCTTCAACTACCCGATAAAAATGTGCTCCCTACAAGCTAAGAAAGTGAATCAATGAGCTTGAGTTGATTATAGACTTTCTGGCCGTATATTTCCAGCGTACAACATGTCCGCCATCGCGCCAAGGAGCACAAATCGCCAGTGCAAGCCTCGTTTGCATAACTAGCATAGCATTTTAAGTAAGATTAGTGAAGGTCTAATTTAATTTAATGACATCAGCTTGCTATGTCTATGTCTATGTCTGTCGCTGCTATGTTGCCAAAATGTATTAATTCATGCAATGTTAAATTACTAATAGGAGGTCCCCCTGACAGTTCTTGTAACTCCGGGACCTCCTTCTGTACTAATGATGAATGACGAAATAAAAAAAAAAACGTACCTATAGATGCCCTCTTCCCAGGAGGAAAGAGGAAAGAGAAAAGTAGAAGGCAGGGAGGTTAACCAGAATAACGTTTTTGTGTTTCTTAAGGACGACGGGTTTGTGCGACCATCTGTGACTATTAATGCCCTCTTCCTAGATTTCCAAAAGGCTTTCGGCAAGGTTCCTTATGAACGGCTCTTCCTAAAGAACCGCGTCTTAATCTTAACCCTTGTGTTCTCGAATGGATACGCAACTTTCTGACTAGCCGTCAACAGTTCGCTTACGCTAGCCAATGCTCGTCTAATTTATCACCCGTTATCTCCGACGTGCCGCGAGGCACTGTCCTGGGACCACTACTCTTCTTAATATACATTAACGACTTACCGAGAGGTTGTTCTTCGAAAATTCGTTTATTTGCTGATGATTGCGTAATCTATCGTCCTATTACTAACGACGCTGATTCTCGTGCTCTCCAGTTCGACCTTAAGGTCATTGAAATCTGATGTAATAATTGGCTAATGTCTCTCAGCGTCGAAAAACGTCGCTACTTACTTTCCGCCGTCGCCAATCATTCATTTCAGCTAATTACGTTATCGCTGGTTCTGAAATATGTGCTGTGACTTCTTATAAGTACTTGGGTGTTAACTTGTCTAGTAACCTCGGTTGGTCCTCACACATTTGCAGCATTAGAAATGATGTCAATTGTGTTCTCTGCTACCTGCGCCGTAATCTACTACTTGTTCCCCCTTCAGTAAACCACTAGCAGATTTAACACTTGTTCGACCCGAAATGGAATACACACGCTCAGTGTGGACCCATACCAATCTAACCTAGCAACAGCACTGGAATCCACACAGAATCACGCAGCAAGGTTCATTCACTCTTACTACTCTTACCACACTAGCGTCACTAAACTTAAGTCATCTGTGGACCTTCCAACCCTCGAGCACCGCCGCAACACAGTAAGACTGTGTCTCTTTTACCACGTTCTATCACTCGCCGCTTCACCAGACCGACATCAAGCCTGCGCATCGCATTTCACCCTGTCATAGACATTCAAAGGCTGTTTATCCCCCTCCAGCTCGCACCGCCGCTCATCTGAACTCGTTTTTCGTTCGAACAGCAATAGACTGGAATCGTCTACCTGCTGAAGCGGTGCACCACTACAGTCATTCATCGTTAAAGGTATTCATTGAAAATATGACCTAGATATGCCCACCCCTCTTGTAAAACCCCAAGTGGGATATTTGAGGTACACATAAATAAATAAATAAATAAATAAATAAATAAATAAATAAATAAATAAATAAATTCCTTGTGTTTTAATGAGAGTAAGCATACAAAGCATTTTTCCAGCGCCTGAATACTGAACAGACCGTCATTTGTATAGTTCTGTGATGGCAATGATTGAGGAATGGCAAAAGGACATAGATAGGTTTCATTCGATGCGAGCAGATTGCTTTCTCTACTCGCGACCTTTCTATTTTCTACGATCAACACGTCTCGCGGCACTTTGTTATTTATAGCGTACAACCCTGTGCCAGTCGGTGCTGGCACATGCTTGTCACTAATGCCTTCAACCGCGCCAGTGTTCCGGAACCGGCACCTCCGTCTCGAGTTTTCCCCGCTCAATTTGCACCCTTCCGTTCGGCTCACAGTTCGCGGACAGGCAGAAGGAGGACACGAGGAAAGTACGGCCCTTCTTGTCTGAAAAAAAAAAAAAAAAAACATGATAAAAAGGACCAATTCCGTGCTCTTGCTGAATAAGGAACCTACAAAACGAAAGAAGCCACGTGTCAGTCGTTGTCAAACTGGTGATGCAAAAAGCCAGAAAGTAAAGAAACGCCGTCACTTAAGAACGACGCCACCACCGTAGCGCGTTCAAGCTACTCTAACGTGGTTAATTTCTTGTCCTTACTCCTCGCTTCGTCTCACGCGCACACTCCTGACAACTTGGCTTCTCCGCGCGGGGAGCTGCGACGTGGTGGGCGGAGCCGTCCCTGATTGAAGGACGGCGAAGGTTGTTCCGCTTTAGGGCCGGGAAACTTTTGTTTCGTGGATCCGCGAATGTCCAGGAACTTCCGTTTCTTCGTGGCCTACCGTGCTTTCTTTCTGCCCACCGTTCGAAATAGAGTGCAACGCGCTTCGTGTTGGACTCATGCTTAACGCCTGCCTCTAACTCCCTTTCTTCGACGCCTTTTCGCTACTGAGTCACCGACTTTTGTCCATGAAGTGTGAGGCTTAATTTACACAGCGTTCGGAGTTTTTTTTTTTTATTATTATTTGAGTGCCATTCTTTTCTGAAAGAGAAGGAAAACTGCAACCAAAATTTATTCTAGAAACCCAACGTTTCGGGTCAGTTTTCGAAATCGACTGCCTTCAAATAGGTACGAGAAACCTGAGCCGTAAGCCCCAGATGAGGACTGTAATAATTAGTTTTCACCATTTATTTCGTGGAATGTTTACCTCATCTCAGTACCTGCCTTCCGAAAGTTCTCTGGGAATATATATATATGTATATATATATATTACAGAATTTATGTTTTTGCTACTAGAACTAACCTTGGGAGTGTTAGCCAGCGCCACCACTCACAAACCTTGGTGGCGGATGTGGAACATCCTTTCTGCCGCAGACGTTATGAGTACGTGATCTTTTTCGGTGGAAGTGGATGGGTAAACGGCGCCGCGGTAGCTCAATTGGTTAGAGCATCGCACGTGTAATGCGAATACGTGGGATCGTTCTCCACCTGCGGCAAGTTAGATTTTCATCCGTTTTCATTGCCATTAACTTATCATTTTTATAATTCAATTAGTAAGAACAAGTAATTTCCCCTGTGTTGTCCTTGGTGTCTTTGATGGCTTCTTATAATATATATACAGGGTGCTTCAGCGAACACTTTCAAAAATCTTTTAAGAGTTCCATGTGGCAGATGTCACAATTGGGATTGGGAAGAATTGGGGATAAAAGTTAATGGAGAATACCTTAGTAACTTGCGATTCGCTGATGATATTGCCTTGCTTAGTAACTCAGGGGACCAACTGCAATGCATGCTCACTGACCTGGATAGGGAAAGTAGAAGAGTGGGTCTAAAAATTAATCTGCAGAAAACTAAAGTAATGTTTAACAGTCTCGGAAGAGTACAGCAATATACAATGGGTAGCGAGGCACTGGAAGTGGTAAGGGAATACATCCACTTAGGGCAGGTAGTGACGGCGGATCCGGATCATGAGACGGAAATAATCAGAAGAATAAGAATGGGCTGGGGTGCGTTTGGCAGGCATTCTCAGATCATGAACAGCAGGTTGCCATTATCCCTCAAGAGAAAAGTGTATAATAGCTGTGTCTTACCAGTACTCACCTACGGGGCAGAAACCTGGAGGCTTACGAAAAGGGTTCTACTCAAATTGAGGACGACGCAACGAGCTATGGAAAGAAGAATGATGGGAGTAACGTTAAGCGATAAGAAAAGGACAGATTGAGTGAGGGAACAAACACGAGTTAATGACATCTTAGTTGAAATCAAGAAAAAGAAATGGGCATGGGCAGGACATGTAATGACGAGGGAAGATAACCGATTGTCATTAAGGGTTACGGACTGGATTCCAAGGGAAGGGAAGCGTAGAAGGGGACGGCAGAAAGTTAGGTTTGCGGATGAGATTAAGAAATTTGCAGGGACGACATGGCCACAATTAGTACATGACCGGGGTAGTTGGAGAAGTATGGGAGAGGCCTTTGCACTGCAGTGGGCGTAACCAGGCTAATGATGATGATGATGATATCACAATTCTTGTTCTCGAGCTGGTCTAGTCGAAGCGGCGGACAATACTTGCTCAAAAAATTGAGATGCAAAATCGAGTAATTATTAAAAATCCCTAATTAAGTTTTAGCTAATTACCTTATAACCCATATTGCAATTTAAAAAATCCTAACAGTGGGCTTCGCAAGGCGGATCAACTTGGAACGAATTCTCAAGACAACACCGGTTTCGAGAAATAAATTCCCGAACTTTGCGGAGAAATGCCTTGGCGTTCCAGTTACTTGTGTGCTTCAGTGCATGAAACGACGTTTTCTTAACAAACTAACTGAAACGCCAATGCATTTCTCCGCAAAGTTCGGGAACTTATATCTCGAAACTGGTGTCGTCCTGGCAATTCGTTCCGAGTGGATCCGCCTTGCGAAGTCCACTGCTAGAATTTGTAAATTGCAATATGGGTCATAAGGTAATTAGGTTAAAAATTCATTAGTGAATGCTTGTTAATTAGACAATTTTGCATTAAAATTTTTTTTGCAAGTAGTGTCCGCCGCTTCGAGTAGACCGGCTCATAAACTAGAATTGAGCTATCTGCCACAGGCAACCCTTAAAAATTTTGGAAAGTGTTCGCTGAAACACCCTATATATATATATATATATATATATATATATATATATATATATATATATATATATATATATATATATGATTTCGCTAACGGGAATTTTACGCCGACGTTCCGTACAGGCAGGTTGAACCGATTCAACTGTCAACTCCAGTCGCCGTAGGACTTATCCAAAAGCAAGTTTACGTTCCCTAAAGGAAAATTTATTTACTCATGTTCTCCGATGACTAGTGAACGTGGTGTAGGCATATTCAAGGGTTCCCCTTATCTGCTACGATGAAGTAACAGCGTCCTGCGCCACAGGATCCAGACAATGTTGAAGGAACATAGGTCGTTAGGTCAGCTTTCTAGAAACCTCGTAAAGGTTGTAGTTATTTTGCGCCATGAGATGACTTAGTAGCACTAAAAATTGCCACTGAAGCGTTCGCAACGTTCTTCCACAATTCAAGTTCCCCGCAACAAACTGGGTGGTTTACGTACGAATCCTACGCTGCGCCGGCGATATCGAAGGCCATGCCCAATCGGGTTCCATGCACCGCATCTTTATGTCTGACTCCCGCTAAGAGAAGTAACTCTAGCAAAGAGGCCAACGGAGTGGCCTGAAGCGTTAGCATCAGCGGATTCTGCCCCGGGAAAATACAATTGGCGGCAACCTACGTTTTCTTTCCACATTGAAAAGCAACGTCACATAACGTTTATTACCAGTCGTTGTCTTTATCACTTAAACGTTGCCTTTGCTTTAAGGGCACAAGTTTACCCAATGAGAAGTTCCCACATCATTTTTGTTCCGCCTGACTGTCTGCCCGTCTTTTGACGGTGACAATATCGAACGAAAAAGGGCGCTCTATGCGAAATCTCGAAGCGATGCTCTTTTTATGCAGCGCAGTGGCCAGAGAGCTGCATTAACAGAGAAATATATTTCTGTTCTGAGATGTATCCGGCAGTGTTGCGCGTTGTGGTGTACACCTTCGACCTGTTTCAGAGCGCGGTGGAAGACACCAGGTGAATATCATTGCGGGCATTCTCCACGTGCTTGCAATAGTCGAGAAGGTACGTGTATCGAACATGCCTTGTGAATATTGGAAAGTCCCCACGCAGCTTCAGCATGAGCGCAACTGTCAGCAGCGTTCTCTGCGACTATATCGATTTGTGGCGCTGCCATTCTTTCCTAATGACTTTCGTGTATCGTTTTCTTCTTGTGCGTCCCGTTCAACATGCTCTCTCTTCCTTATACTTCCAGTTCTTGCAACTTCTCGGCAGTACTTCGCTATTGTTCTTTTGTCAACCATTTGCCCGCTCACAAGGAATGTTCTCTATGGTCGTGACGTTGCTGGAATCAGCCGTGACCCCAGATACGGTTCACTATACTCCAGACTTGGAGAGGGCGTCACATTCACTAATTGGTGGCATAGCATGCGTTCCTCGGAGATGGCGAATGCATCGGCAGTGCCCTGCGAGTAGCACATGGTTTTCCTCGTCCTCCGTAATATTCCAACAGACATTGTCATCTCATATTAGGACCGTCCTAAAGAAATAAGCCACTGGAGTAGGCGTTAAGGATATTTACTCTCTCCCTCTCTCTCTCTCTCTTTCTCTCCTTTTCTTCCTTTTGTTTTTCTGGGACAATTTCCTTGCCACAGTGCCCCAAGACTAAAAAGATTACGCTCATAGCTTGGGAATTGGATCACGCGTTACAAACTGCTTCGGGTGTCTGATGCACTTTCGCCAAGAATAGCGGCCTGCTGCAGAAGTGCAGATTCACTCAGCAGCACATGACGTGGATCTTATCAGTATATTTGTTGTGGTTTCAAATAAGCGTCGGCTACATGAAGCACGCTACTCCTAATGGCTTTCTGGTACACACCAATCTCCCCCCTCCCTCCCCCCCCCCCCCCCCCCCCCGATTTTCGCAGAAGCTAAAGCGTATCTCAGCGAGAACTAAACCTTGATTCGATGCAAAGTCCTCCTGCAACAGCAAAACCGACTCAACTCAGGTATTTTCTATGTGAAAGAAGAAACGGGCATCGCGCTCTAGTCTCCAAGGCTATAGGTATTCGCTCGTGCTCTGCAGTTTTCCGAGCTGAAGGTACCAGTTAACCGATGGGAGCGCCACGGGGATTTTATCCACGTCGCGCGCGCCACTGTGGAAGCCATTTGAATGCAAATGAGCGCAGAGACTGCTCGAGTCGGCCCTGACAGGCCGCCCATAGCGACAGCAGCAACGGCCGTGCGCCTCGCGTTCTGTTACATCACGTGATGGCGTACTTGGACGCGCAAGCACAAAGGGGAGTCGAAGGAATGCCGCAGAATACGTGTGGTGGGTGCGGGCGCCTTTAGAATTGAAAAACAAAACAAAAACAAATGAGGGAGGGAAAGGGTGCGCTGAAAAAGGCTTATCTTGCAGCTGTATTCCTATAGTGCATGTCCATGCATCATCGGCAAAGCCACCGATTTTTTTTTTCCCTTCTTATCCTGTCTTGGATTTGTTCGCTTGTTTCGTCGCTAGAAGCTTATTTTACCATTGCGAACGCGTCGAGAGAAAGCCTTTCTTTGGCGAATCTCTGTACGCCCAGCAGCTACGAACATTTAATCTACTTTTGCCGAAAGCATTCCGTCTAAAATAAGTTTTTTTTTTTTTTTAACAAGTTTAACCACCCCACTTAGTGCGTTCGGTTAATACTACCTATTGATACTACCTACCTAAGATTAATACTACCTACTACTACAGATTTTCATCGAGAATCCAGGAAAGCTGTAACGGAGGGTTTTCAGCAGTTTTAATGACCAGAATGGATTGTATCAGTCGGGCTAGAACGAGCAGGGGAGGGAAAGAGGAGGGGTAGTTCGACGGGACTGCACTACGGAGGCGTCAACGCCAAGCGCGTCGATAAATGCACGCGACGAACGAAAGCACCGATTCCTAGTGCAGGCAGCGCATCACTGGCAGATTGATGGTAAGTGATGAGGGAGAGAAGGAGAGAAAAAAAAACAGAAGAAGACATGCCAGACACTACAGTCTCGCAGACACGAAAATTGCACCTCTAGAAGCCTCCGTAATAGATGGCAGCTTATACGGGAGTACTAGTACATACAAGAACACTCCATATATTTTTTTTTAATTATGGGGTTTTACGTGCCAAAACCACTTTCTGATTATGAGGCACGCCGTAGTGGAGGGCTCCGGAAATTTCGACCACCTGGGGTTCTTTAACGTGCACCTAAATCTAAGCACACAGGTGTTTTCGCCCCCGTCGAAATGCGGTCGCCGTGGCCGGGATTCGATTCCGCGACCTCGTGCTCAGCAGCCCAACACCATAGCCACTGAGCAACCATGGCGGGGGGTCGACACTCAATTGAAATGATATACCGTGTAGCCGCCGCGTTGGCCTATCCATGGCTACGGCGTTCTTCTGCTGGGCCCGAGGCCGCGGGTTTGATTCCTATCCCGCAGCGGTCTCTTTTCGTAGGAGGTGGAATGTAAACAATGCTCCGTGTACGCCTTGCTTTGGGTCCGCGTTAGAGAACCAAAGGTGGTCCAAATTAATCCGCCGCCCTCTACTATGTACGTCGTGTCTGCTTGTGCCTGTGCTTTGCTTCGGGACGTTAAGCTCCGTCAATCAATCAACGCATCTACGAATCTCAATTGATCAAGAGAATACGTCAGTAATTACGTGCTGTATATTCCGTTGGTAACAAGAAAGAAAAGGTTGCACGCCCGCAAAAACCGGCCGAATAAGAGAACAGTCTGACGGCGAGTCGTGCTCGCTCGGGGGTGAACATAGGGGAGAAAATTCGATGCAGAACAAAGAACAGATAGCAGCAGGCACCATTACCAACTCAATCAATCAGCGCGAATATAATGGGTGATGTTCACGTCCCGGGACACTGGCGTAATTGGGGCGAATGAGCCCCGCCGTACATCTCATAATACGTAACGACACCGTGTGCACGCGCTCGTCGCTCTCTCAGTGTGGTTGAATGGGCTCGCGGAATTATCATTTAATGAAGGGCGGCGTGCCTGCGGCGCCGAGGTGCTCGTCACTCGTTTCCGGTTCGCGATAATTTGGCACGGGCAAAGAGCGCCACCCCGCTTCCCATTTATCAGCGCTCGACGTTATCTTATCTGCATCGGTGTTGCCGCATGCCGTTAATAACATATAGTATACCTTCTCTATATACGCGATCACTCGGACAAGGACTCGGACGCCGTTGTTCCGGAGACGGTCCGGCACGTATTCCGCGACCGTGGTTTCACCTTCAAAAGTCAGAACGATAAGGTGCTAATGCTTCACGATACGAAAAGGGTGATTCATTGCAGCGCAGGAGAAGTCGTCACACCCTCGCGTCGGCCAGGCAAGCACATTCGCAGGCGTTTTATGTGTCGGAACTTAAGTAAACACGTGCGTTTCTGTCAGGCGCGATAAGACTGGCAGACGGGTGGGGCGTTGCGTGCATTCGGGCACACATGAAATAAATGGGAGAAAACGTGGCAAGTGATGCCATTTCATTGCATCGATTCCTGCGTCCCTCGCTTCAGTTGACATATAGTTATATCAATCATGTATCTGCTATGAACCAACTATAGTTCCCACTATAGCTATCGTACATTCAGCCGCACTGAATTTGATTTACAAGCATAGGTACCGACAAAAGTGACGTTCCTCAGTGTGTCAGTGCGCTCGTGGAGCTGCAGTGAGCACACAAAACTAACGTGCAAGTTACGCATTCCATTAGAGTGAGAGGACGTGCGTTTGGCACGCTATATAAGCGTGCAGTCGCAAAAATGAATGCCTGACGGATATGGCTGGAAATCAAATCACAATCGCAATAAGCGTTCGATCCATAAGCAAGGATAATATGTACGCTCGCGCTGGTTCCCACCACAGGCGTGCAAGTCCCGCGCGAGCCTCGATTACATAAAAGCGCGTCTAGAAACGAGGCGCTCCAGTCGTTATCTGCACAGAACGCGCAAGAGTTCCGCGAATTTTTGCGCACGTGCAATGCACGTGTGCAACGGTAGTTTGTCAGCGATAGTTTGCGACACAAGCAGCGAGACGCCGGCGTAATTGGGCCAAGCCGGATGTCAGTCATTGCTATATAGGAGGCAGGCAGGCAACCTCGTCGCTGTCGCCCAACTGAGCCAGTGAAGTATGGGGAATTAGCGCCGTCGGTGGCATTCCGCTGGGGAAGCTTGAAGACTTCCTCGAACGCGCGGCCACACCGACATCGCTTCGCGTTCGCTTTCCGCCGGCGAGTGACGCGCTTATTTCCTTTTTTTTTTTTCTTCTGACCCGGCAGCGTAACAAGGCGTTCGCCGCTATTTCGGGACCTGTCCGCGTATCGCGTACAACACGACCAACGAGCGACATACTCGCGAGAAGGGGCCGACCGCTGCGTAACACCCCCACAACCCGTTTTTAGGCTGTTTGCGTTCCCTGCCGCTCTTCTAGTTTTTCGCTTTGTTTTCGCCCCCTCGGCGCTTTCTCTCCGGCTGCTGCCTAACAATCTACGTGACAGCACTGGCGAACGGCGCTGTTTCGGCCCCGCAGCACTTGGCTGACTGAGCCAGTCGCGCGGAAACTGGCAGACTAATGGGGCGCCGCGCGTCAGTCGCGCCCGCTCCGTCAATTCATCAGCCGGCGGGACGAGACGCTGGGGCGGCCGACCGACTGGCTGCGGCCGAGACCACGACCGCCCGCTAGAGAAGCCGGAATTTCCGCAACCCTGCTGCTTGTGTGGCGAACGAGGAGTGTGAAAAATGACCGCGCCTTCCATCCTTTTCTTGCGAGATGAAGGCTCGAAGGAGGAAAGGTCTGCGTCTCGCGCTGACTTATGGTGGGAACTGCGGCACAGAAGGAAAATGCTGACAAACCGTTTGAAAGCGTGCGTAAAGTCGTGTGCCACATTTTTGCCTCGTACCCAGCAGTATTGTTCACTTAAAAAAAGAATAGAAGAAGAAAGGTCTGGACATCAGGTTGCGGTGTATAGTTCCCACTCTCGGTGGTCCTGGCGGTAGGGTTCGACGCATAGCACGTGTACAGACCTGCGACGACGTTATGAGGACTGGTGCTGTGGCATAAGACCGTAGGCCTCGCAGCGATGTTAGCTCTATGGCGGAGAAGAAAATTGCCAAGGGGAGCGATAATGGCCCGTCAACTATGCATTTAGGCCAGTAACGTTCATGGTAGATAATGATTGCCCGAATCACTATAGTAATTTCATCAACTGCGCATGTACTGTCATAACTCGTAAACTTCATCACAAAAGTTGTTCTAACTTGACTTTACACTTACGTGTCCTTATGCGGCTTCTTCCTTCTTCTTCTTGACTATTATTATTATTATTATTATTATTATTATTATTATTATTATTATTATTATTATTATTATTATTATTATTGTCGTCGTCGTCGTCGTCGTTGTTGTTGTTGTTGTTGTTGTTGTTGTTGTTCGGCGCGATGTGCTCGTACCCCATAAACATCGTGTGTATACGGGATAACTGAACTTCAATTCTATTCGTGCATCTTTTTATCAGTGCACTTAGTTTGCTGCGCAGAAGGAGTAGGCAGCGCCACTTATACGAACAAACGTCTCCTCACGATCGTTAACAAAAAGAAAGTACCCAATGACCACGAACAATACAACGCATCTTTACGACAACGGGCAATCTATGTATGCAGTGCACAGTGAGAGCTATAAAAAAAGGCTGAATCGAGCGAAGCGTTTTCTTCGGATCGAGTTTCTTCTGCGAATTTGCAGCACGTTAATGATTGTGTAATACAATAGCTAATCCCCTCCCGCCACCCCTCACCCAAAGAAGAAAAAGACCGAAAATTCAGGCTGTTGCTGCTCAGAGAAAGTAGCCTGCATATCCTTGTTGGTGCTCCTATAGCAGCAGCACAGCGATTTCGGAAGCAACAATTTTCCATGGAAGTCTAGTTGCGCAATGTTACTCAAGTGATTCGTGAGCACTTGCCGTGGTTGCTCAGTGGCTATGGTGTTGGGCTGCTGAGCACGATCTCGCGGGATCGAATCCCGACCACGGCGGCCGCATTTCGATGGGGGCGAAATGCGAAAACACCCGTGTACTTAGATTTAGGTGCACGTTAAAGAACCCCAGGTGGTCGAAATTTCCGGAGTCCTCCACTACGGCGTGCCTCATAATCAGAAAGTGGTTTTGGCACGTTAAACCCCATATATTTTTTTTTATTCGTGAGCGAAATAGGTATAAAACACTTTGAGAACGCTGCCTGCTGTGCGCGGTTTACCTCCTTGTTAGGATGCTTTTTCTTGCTCTCTCGCCTTGCGCTCTCTTTCTCTTTTTATCCCCATGCCCCCTTTCCCCCCGTGCAGGTATAGCCAATCAGAACTACCTCTGGTTATACTACAGAATAGTAAATCGGTGGACTAGTTGGTGCGACATTTTGGGCAAAGGAGAGCGCTAAAGTAGTACGAAAAGAAGCAGAGAACATGAACAGTATGAGTGCTCGTGGAAGATGTCTTTCTTTTTTTTTCAATGAAACTTCAGCTGCAAGTGGCCGTCGTTCCTGTCTTCTCCGTATGTACGGCGTTAACGCTCACCTTTGCACAGAAATACATCTGGTGCTTTTCTATACATCCTCTCTGTCTATCAGAGATAAATATAAAAGTAAAGGAGAAACCAGAAAGTTAACCAGGGGAACATCTCCCAAAAGGTGATCGATAGACAGAAAGAAGGCAAGAATGAAATATATAAAAAAATATATGTAGATCCCAACGCACACGATAGATATCTATGTGAAGCGAAACTTTATTGGCGATGGCTGGATTATGCTATATGAACACTGATGCGATCATCTTTCAAATTGTGTTTTCAGGTTTTTGCACAACATTATAATTATTTTTAGTACCCGATAAAGAAAATTTTGAGTCATGTTGAGACGTGAACATTTGAGTCATTTGTTGAACAAGATGTGACTCATTACTTTAGGTGTGTCATCGCTTCATTCCGTGGATGTTTTTTTTTTTTATTATTATTATTTATTGGGAAGAGGGTGTATGTAACGTAGTGAGAAGAGGTCTGTGAGGGGTCTAAATCATGAAACGCAAAGGTAAAGTCTTATTGCGTTGACACCTCGCGCAAACACGTAATCCGCTTCGGTACCATTACGTAGGGGCAACGGCCATACGCTCACGCAGCGCAGGTTTCGGCCGATACAACGTTCTCTGACTCATGTGAGGCACATACCCAGGGACACATACCCAGAGGGTCAATATTGCAGTAGGCAAAATGTAAAAAGAATAAAATGAAAAATCAGAGAGGGCGTGGAATGGGATGATGTTTTACAGCGAAGCTGTTTACACCTTTGGCCCCCCGTATGCATCCCTCGCCGCATGCGTTCGCTGGGGAGCTCATGCGGGGTTACCCTGGCCGGCTTACGGCCGCATCACGGCGCGTGGACAGGAACGCATGGGCCGACCCGCGGAGGAGGTGGGCTTGGCCAGGGCAACTTAGTGCACTAGTGCACTAGTGCACTTAGTGTCGAAGGTGCACCTAGTGTCGCAAGTTGGCCTTCATGCGCTTTATTTGCTTTAAATTCTGTTTCAAGAATAATGAGATGGGGAAAGAGTGTGGCGAGGGCGCCTGTGCACGTGGCCTGCGCTTCTGCGGTTATGACGTCACGCGCGTCGGCAGTGCCGGCGTGGCTGCAGCAGCGGTTGCGGCAGCCGAATGGGAGCAGGTGCGGTGACCGTGGCGGCGCTTGTGTCGGCGTAGTGTGGTGCCGTGTGAAAAAAAAATGCATGATTTCATAATGCATGCAGCCCATGTATGCAGCCTAAACAGCTTCGCTGGCAATTAGTCATGGAGGCGTAAGTCAACGAAAGAAGCTATAGAATATAATGATATTCTGTCACATCTACACATACACGTGAATTAGGGCCTCTCTCTACCTCTGTCACAGTGCATGGAGCATAGCCATCTTGTAGGACAGCTCGAGATTGTCCACGAAACCAGTGACACATTCCGATGCTGAAATCATAGATAATCAAGGTAATCGAAGAACCCGTTGAATATAATACGCATTTTCATTCAGAGGTGTGTGCGCTTTAGCAATACACACGAGCCTGCATGTTCAGGTGTTACATATGAATTTAATGTCTTTATTGCGTGAAAGAAAGGCAGGCGCGCATATTCGGCACTATGTCAGTCAGCATGCATGACTAGCATTCGGTGCTCATATAAGCTTCGTACATGTATTTATGTCGTGTGTGTGTGTGTGTGTGTGCGGGCGGGTGTGTTATCTCGAAACTGGTGTGGTTCTGAGAATCCGTTCCAAGTCGATAAGTCGATATACCTTGCTAACTCATCGACTGCAATTCTCAATTTGCGATATGTGTCGCGAAGTAAATAAGCACTTAATTAACGAAATTTCGTTAACTAGTCGCCTATGCATTTCGATTTCGCGTGCAAGTAATCCAGCTCAAGAACTACAATAGTGCTGCCTGCGACAGGCGATGTTTAAAAATTCTGTACGGTCAAAAAAAAAAAAACATAGGAAAGAGCAAGAGAGAAAAAAAAAGACATCCTGTATATCTCGGATTACATGGGAACCACATATGTCCTTTAATTGGCTCTCATTGCGATTGTTCTAACCAACTTGTGACGTCTCCTGCTGTCTCATATTTGTTTCTTATTGTGAATGTAAAAAGGGGTTGCGACAACCAGTGTGAAGTTAATAAATCTCCGTCATTTGCCGTCATTTCATTTCTTTAAAAATGTTGCGAATTGGACTCATCGAAATGACAGCGCTGACTTACAGCCGAAACATTTGCAGAAAGTAAAACTTCATCTCAATATTAACGAGCTCCAGGAGCTGTAAGGGTCGTATGCTCTCCTATGCCGGCAGGTAATTAGAAGCACAACAAATTGTGCTCTCGATGAATCCGGTCAACATCACATGACTACTCAAACCTCAGGCGATCTTGACGCCGACGCTACATGTGGCGAACTTTCAAAGCGCGAATAAGAGGGCAATTGCTTTGCGCATCGCACTCATCGCGTATTCCTATAAGGCACGCGGCGCTAACCTCCGCGTCCTTCAATATATAGACCGCTTTCGACCTATCGCCTTATCGTTTTCGCCGGAACTGTGCGCCTTCGACACTTGATTCAGAGCCTTCCAGTACGCTGCAGGAATATCAATGGCGACTGGCGCCGAAACAAACAGAATAGTGGGACGTTGAGTTTCTGTAACCTTGTTTCTGGTGTACGATGAGCATACTAAGCAGTCAGCTTTCGAAGATCGATTCTCCACAGCGTTGCAATGACCGCCTGCATGCAGTATTCGTCGCGAGGCTCCTAAAAGAGAGACACAGAGAGAGAGAAAGTTCTTCAGTTAGGATACAGCCGCCTCTAGATTTTTTGTGTGCTGTTGCTGAATCGGCAGCGCAGTCGTTGGCTATTACGTGGGGATGCCATGGCCGCGAGGGGCGCTGGCTCCCGCGTATGATCTCGTACACAAATGCCTAAGTAAGTATAGACGGGCGTTCCAGGAGGATGGCGGCCACGGGAGCGTAAATGGTAAAACGCATAATGCGGAAGACGTGGATGCTGCTTCCACCGGCGGCAAGTTATCTTTTCGTCCATCTTCACTTCTATAGGGGTGTGCGAATGGTACATTTTGAGACCGAATCGAAGACGAATCAAATATGAATATCAAATACTTTTCGAATAATTTTCGGATAATCAGCATCCTTTTTGCCTATAATATGAAACAATGTTGACATCCCAGTAATTGTTACACTATCAAGTTTATATAATTGCACCGCAAATTACGAAGCACGCTTTAGGAAAACCTCAAGTGCAGCATTATAAGCAAATAATAAAGTTACTTCGCTGCTTGCATGGTTGTGCATTATCAGAGCTTTAAACGGCAGCCTTATACGATCCCGTTAGGATCTCTGTATAACTCAAGACTCGAAAATAAATGGCGTTGACAATTCAGCCATGTCAGAGCGAAAAAAAAGAAAGCAGGTATTTTCTACTTGCATTGTCTCTGCGAATGGTGCCACTATTGCATCAAATAATGTTGCAATCGAGCATATTCAGATTCACACTGAAGAGAGCACACCGTTGCAGCGTCGATAAATAGTACCACACAGCAGCGATTGCCGACTGCCATGTCGAGCGAAATGTGAGTGCAAATGATCGTGGTTCAGCTGAAAAAGTCTGGCTCCCAGGGTACGTGTCGCCGCATGCTCGCGTATTTTCCCGCCTTTTATGTCCACTGCAGCAGACAAGGATAAATCTTGCTTCATTTTTCTATTGTTATGCGCTCGAAATTATTCGGAAACATTTTCAAAAATATTCGCATTTTAGAACAGTGGCTGTTTGATTCCAGGACCGAATCGAACAGGGCAATATTTGATTCGTCATTCGAAAGTTTCGAATATTCGCACGCCCTTATTCATGTCTCTTTGCTTTATTATTTCTACGTTTCAATTAAGCGTAACCGTGAATTTCCCCCGTGCTTCCTCAGGCCTTCGTTGTCTTGTGTTGTTCGCACGGTTGCAAATATACCTTTGCAAAGACACTTTGGGCCGGCCATCTCATTGAGCGAGACAAGCGACGGGCTACTCTTTGCAACTTCCATAAAATACGTTGAATAATTATACATATTTTTTAAATATTCGGGCGTTTCTTTTTTTTCGCCGCCACGTGCGACTCGACGGCGGTCGCCTTGCGGGTCAAGAAGGTGCACACTTTGCGTGAATCGCGGCCTTTCTTCGGTTAAAAGGAACCTTCGTTGTGGGCGCCGTGTGCCCGTGAAGGCTCCATGTCTCCGCCCCGAAAGCCGCCCCGTGCATAGCGAACCACTGTATGGAATCACCCTTCGCTGACGCGCTATCTAAACGTCCGCACCGGGCGATGACGTTATACGTTCGACACATTTAGTTTTGCATGGCATCAGCATGCCATTGTGGTCGCTCGCGTGTCCCTCCCGCTGCAGAGCTGTAACAACGTTGCACAGAAACTTTCTCCGCGTCCTTGTTTCTGCAACGTCGCCTAGCGCGTTTCCCCCTCGTTGTCAGCGAAGACCCACCTATCACGAGTGACGTTGACGACCCGACAAAGGCTCCACCGAAAGCGGTTGTCAAAGAGCAAGCCGGTATACGAAGTGATGCCGCGGCTTCCTTTTGGGTCGCACGTCCGTCGCGAGAAAAAGTCATCTCTAGCAGTCTGGCATCTCTAGCAAACACACTGCTTTTGCGTGCGTGTGTGCGTGTGTTGGAGAGAGAGAGAACGGTTTAGAAAATGGAAGCGCTGAACGCCTGCCCTAAGCCAGCGAGTTCTAATCAGCCGCTGAGCGTTGGAACAAGGCAGATGTAACAGAAAAGAAAGAGATAAAAGGACCATTATGACAGAGACACTCGGTCACGTCCATGAATAAAAGTAAAAAAAAAAAAGCTGATTATAGAAATTGGAAGCACTACATGGAGTCGCCCGACCAGTTCGCTTTCCCTAAAAAAATCTACAATGGCCTCTATCGCATGTGGCCAGGTAGCAAAAAATAACTCTTTCAGAAAAATGTCCGCTTGTCGATACGCACCAAAGGAACAGTCTTTGGCCGTCTCTCTTGGCCGTCATGCCCACTGCACTCGAAGGACAGTCAACGGGCACACACAAAGGACACGGTCAATCGTCTACGGCACAGTGCACTGAGCACGATCCGGCGTTCCGTACGCCCGGAAGGTCAAGATAGTGTGCCTAGTAAAGCCACGCGAAGCCGTTCTATGTAAAAATCCTGCGAGTAATATTCCGAACGCCGCCTTACACAATCATATTGAAGACCGCGGTGGAAATAGACTAAACCACGCGTTCTCGTGATGCATCCATTGCAAGCAAAACGAAGCATGGATGGAAAAACAAAATTATGCAGATCCAACGTGCATCTTGTAATCTATGCGAAGTAAAGCTTTCGTAAAGCGGTTAATCCAATGCTACAAATTTGCCAGTCTCAGCACTGCGTCTTTCGTGTAAAAAGAAACTGGCGCTCGCGCATGTGCTCTCGCGCACCCCCTGCTATGCGCAAAGTGACACACGCGGCGATCATCTCAGAGAGCTACAGTTGGCGTTGGCGCAATACAAGCATTCATGCGATTGTGACCCAATGGTTAGGGCATCGGGCTACCGGCGCTCTAACCATAAAGTATACGTAATTCAAATTTCTTTAAGTTTGAGCTATTCGGCAAGACAGCAGCAGCAACAGCCATGGTCGGGAAAGTCCGGGAGGGTTTGCAAAGAAACGTTCGCTTTAAAAATGTAAGAAATGTGTCCCTGTTGCGCAGCACAGCGCTGTGAGCCAGCAGTACTGTCTGTTAAGAGAACTCTGTAAGCACTTGCAAGGATACGGGGAGGTTCTGTTTCGAGACGAGGCTAGAAAAGTCACTAGATAATTGCGCGTGGACCAATCAGCAGCCTACTGAGTGGTTGGCCTTTTAGTTCCCTCCACTCATGCACGTACGCGAAAAGTGGTGACTCGATATTAACCAAGTCAAGGAAGGAACTCGCTACGTTAAAATCGACAGTACCACGCGTTTCAGCCACTGCTTGAAGCCCACTCTGGCTAATTAACCAGCTGCACAGGGCCCCCTGCTGGGGCCGTATCGTGTAACGATCCTTCTTATTTTTCCATTCTTTTCTTGCCCTTCGTCATTGGCTCTTACGAAGGCGCGCCCCCGCTATCGCGGTGATCTGCCGCTCAGTGGGAGGAATGATAATGGCGGAACAGAATCGAACTAAAAGAATCCTTGCATAATACGGTCCCTGGCTGCGCGCGTTAACTGGCGTCGACGTTGGCAAGGCGAAAATGTGGCTGCGAGGCGCCTGAGTCACGCCGGGCCGACGTTGGCATAAGCGGCGGAGCGGATGCATAGCATTACGGGAAGCTCGTGTTCCTCGCCAACCTAGCTTCCGTAACGTGACCGGTGGCCAGCTCGCGGACCGAGTGACGGAGCGAAAACACGTGAACATACAGAGCGATCCTTTCGCCAAGCTTCCACGGCGCGGCCCTTCGCGAAGTATGCGAGGCGCAAACGGAGTGGCTTCACCCGAGTATTCACATCTCCGGGCTACCCGATGGACTCCCCAACAGCCGGACTCGGAAAAATCAAAAGAAGTGCGCTTGTGTAACGTGCGGCGACGTTGCACACCCGTACAACGAGTGAGTGAGCGGGCTTGAGTAACATATTTGGCGTGAGCCTGTAAGGTATAGATAGACGTAACTTTCGCTTCACGAACACGAAGAATAGGATCACCGGCCTGCCACCTCATCCAGCTTCTCGCTCGCTTATTCGAATTCGCGCGGCCGCCAGGCAGGAAGCAAGGCGTCTTGCAACGGTCGAGACTGTTCAGTAATTGTCACACCGCTTTTTTTTCCACGAGAACATATGCTATGAGACGAGCACTGGAGTTATGTTTAGTTGTGACCGCTTCTCACTAGGCTGTTTGTCATGGCAGATGTCTATAGCAGGATGTTATTACAGTTTTTCACAGGCATACATAATCTTCAGGGTGAAGTAAGTGCGTAAGTCATATTAGGTTTTACTCGTTGCGTAACTGTGTGCGGTGGCGGCAGTTTTTAGGTCGCAGGACTCGTGCTAAGGCGTCACAGTATTGACGAGTGATAGTTGCAAAGACCGAGTACGCCATACGGGGTCCATCAGATCCTGTATATACAGACCATCTATCTATACGGTCATAATAACATGCCGCCATCTACTATGGAGCCTATATACGTGAACGCAAAGATAAGTTGCGGGCTTTGCAGGTCATGCCGCAGGCTACGCTGTAACTCTGTATCACTCAGTGAACTTGTAGTAGTCACCTGCCTACACGGTGACCATCAAATGTAACCAGTCGCATGTATGGTAATCCTAAACGCACGAGGCACCTTATTTAAAACTGCTTTGGCTTGGTTTGTTAAGACACTGCTCGCTACCATAGCGTGCCAGCAAAGCTTACGTCGAGGCCACTGTGAATGAAATAGGGCGGATTTTTTGTTTGCATATCTAAAGGTCGCCGTGCACATTCGACAAGCTATGTGATCTTTCATATTGACACGCGATCACTGTAAGGTTATGCAGCCAAGCTTCTTTTGATGCGCATCCATTCCTGAACTCGTCTCAGTCTGCAGCTTAAAACTGTAGTGACAATATTTCCTACTAACTGGCGAGACTAGGCATAGTTAACGCGTAGCGTGCATCGAATAATAAAAGCTCAGTTATTTTTGTTCTTGCTCTATACCGCCTGTCATACTTCGCATAGTCAGTGTATACGGGGCGTCTGCGGAACGCACGAATGTGAGCGAATATAGTAAGAAAGGGACGATATCTGCAAGCACCAAACGTTCGCCAAGCCCAAATCTACGTGGTAACTGCGGATAAAAGCCAACAGCGAGAAGTCGACGTAAGGTCGACCGCGTTCCGTTCAATTCATTTCCAATCATCCGCGTTGATTGCGTCCATATATTTTGCTCGAGCGTTGCCGTAATTGCGCCGTCTTCTTTTCGGCCACACTGCGCATGCTGCAACGGACGTAGTATATTGCACGCTGCAGTCTACGCACAAGTCACTTCACTGCGCAGTCGCTCCGCTTGCGAGACAGCCCAGGAGACCGCAACAGACGCAACGCGGCTGCTGTTACACCTTCTCACGCGCGCACACACTCACAGTGACACGCCCCCAGTATTTCTGCTCTGGCGGCGGCGTCTAACGCACACGGGGGTATGCATAATTCCTTCGTCTCTCGGGCTCTCCTTGCTGGGCCGGCGATCCGCCGCCGCGGCCTTGTCTGTCTCCGAGCGAGAAAGTTTTCTTTTTTATTACTTCCTCGGTCTCTCCGGGAGCACGCATATACGTGATCCCACGAAGCGCGCGGTCTGCTGCGTAACCGCGCGTGGCCCGTCGCAGCGCGGCGCGTTGTTGCACCGGGCGTGTGATGTGTGCGTATGCGCGTGGCTCGGTGGCCGCCCGGCAACCCACTCGTGATGCGGTCGGTCGCTGACGAAATCAAGGGCGCGGCGCTCCGGCCTCCGTGCGCTGTCATCCCCCGCCGGTCTCTCTACCCCTTCTTTCTACCAGCATGCCTCTATCCTCGAGCTCTCCTTCTCTCGCTCTGCTCATTTTGCCATTCGCACACGATTGGCACGTACAGGTGTGCGGCTTTGCCCGAGCGCGCGCGCGCGTCGGGTAGCATATAATACCCGCTCGCAATTAAGGGATAGCTGCCTGCTTGTTTAACGTGCCTTGAGAGCACGAATTTCGAAGGTTACGAGGGAAGCCGCATTCCAGGCAGCCGTTTCGAGCGCTCTGAGTAAAATCGGACGGGCGGGCTATAGCTTAGAGAGAGCGGAGCACACACACGCACGCACTCAGAGAGAGAGAGAGATCGTGACTTTAACGGGAAACACACGTTATTTCTGTGTGAAGATTGCGGGCAGTGTGGTCACCATCAATAGCGAAATTCTGGGTGAGATTCCTGCGACACGCTTCCCAGAATTGAATGTGTCCTTCTCACTTGAGGAATTGGACGCTGCTCTGGCCACATGCAGGCGCTCATCGTCGCCAGGACCAGACGGCATCACCTGCGCTGCTTTATGCCACCTAGGTGAAGATGGCCGAAGTAGACTTCTGGAGTGTTATAACCAGTCATGAAATGATGGCGTCGTTCCTGAGCGGCGGAAGTCCAGCCGCTTGATACCACTCCTGAAGCCTGGAAAGTCGCCACTTGACCTAGCGTCCTACCGACCCATTGCGCTGTCCAGCTGTGTTGGGAAGGTCATGGAAAGAATGATTCTCACCCGCCTAGAGTGGTACCTTGAGCGCCACAACGTATACCCCGAGGCCATGGCTGGGTTTAGAAGAGGCCGTTCCTCTATTGACAACGTCATCGACCTCGTCACGTCTGTACAACAAGAAAAACACCACAAGCGTATATCGGTTGCACTATTCCTCGACGTGAAAAGCGCCTATGATAATGTAACGCATGAAGCCATCATAGATGCCCTGGAAAATAATGGAATTGGTGGACGCATGTTTCGGTGGATTCGGAGCTATCTATTCAAAAGATCCTTCTTTGTGCACAGTGCAGATGGCCGAACCGCTGACCATTACACTTGCCGTGGCGTCCCTCAGGGTGGGGTTCTTAGCCCCACTTTGTTCAACCTTGCAATCATTGGACTTGCCGACGTTCTACCACATACAGTAAACCTTTCCATATATGCTGACGACATATGCATATGGGCCTCGGCAGTTACACGTCTCCAGGTGCGTGCACGGCTCCAAAAAGCAGTGATCCTAACATCATCGTACCTGCGTGCTCAAGGCCTCAGCATTTCAACCGAGAAGTGCGCCTTAGTCGCTTTTACCCACAAGCCCATGACCTGGTACTCCGCTTTTATTAACCACCAACCATTTTCCTACGCAAAAACTCACCGATTCCTAGGATTTATTATAGACAGAGACCTTCCATGGAGCCCCCACATCTCATACTTGAAGAAGAGGCTTACTTCTATCTCCCATATACTAGGGTTTCTTGCCGGTAAAACGTGGGGCACATCCGTGGCATCTATGCTTCAACTATACATGACGCTCTTCCTAGGATACTTGCCATACAGCACACCAGTGCTGTCCAATGCTAACAAAACTAACATCCATGTCCTACAGAGCATTCAAGGCCAAGCCCTTCGAACATGTCTGGGGCTACCTCGAAATGCTTCAACCGTGGCAACAATTGCCACCGCGAGAGACCACCCAATAATGACCTATATGGCTATCGACGCACTCCGAGCGCATGTTCGCCATATATCCAGCGTCCCTGACCACCATCTCGCTCGCTTGCCTGAGAAAAGACCCAAGGCAGCGTTCTCCATATCAATTGCGGCTAACCGGCACTCTTTGTCTTTGAGGCACTCACCCGCAACAAGAACGCCATCCCCTATGTGGTGCTTGAAGAAGCCTCCTGTGTACCTTGCTGTTCCAGGAATAGTGAAGAAAGCTAGCCTGACCACCGCGGCTTTCAAGCAGATCACATTGGAATTTTTGCATTGTTCATACGCAAACCGAATCCATGTTTACACGGATGATTCCGTCTCGGAAAATTCTACGGGCGCCGTTGTTCTACCATCTCAATCGGTCGTCTTCAAGTTTAAGACTTCACACGTAACGACATCTACAGGTTCGGAACTGGCCGCTCTTCGCGCTGCTGTCGAATACTCTGAAAAAAAAAACCGCCCAACAAATGGGCAATATTTTGTGACTCGAAAGCAGCCCTCCAGAGCTTGCGAAGTTTACGACGTGGCAATTATGAACAGCTGGTGTCACAAATCAATGAAACCTGCCATTGCGCTTCTGAACGAGGACATGATATCATATTTCAGTCGCTGCCGGGACATTGTGGCATCGTTGGTAATCACCTCGCCGATGACGCTGCCCGACGTGCCCAGGCTGGCTCACCGACACTCCTTATACCTTTATCGAGAGTCGACGCTGCAAGAGAGCTTCGCAGTCTCGCTCGTACCCTCACATTAGGTTACTGGCATACACCACAGAACTCTAAGCGTCGTTTATACAGCCTCGACCCATCCTTGAAACTTAAATTACCAGCGAACCTTCCACGAGGTGACGCAACACTGCTGTGTCGGCTGTGGGTAGGAGTAGCATTCACCAACTCCTACAGCTATCGTATTGGAATGGCGGATTCACCAATGTGCGCTAAGTGCAAGTGTGAAAAGACCATCAGTCACCTTCTGTGCCACTGTTCTCGCTTCAATAATCAACGTGAGACTCTCCAGTGTGCCTTAAGTAGACTGGATGACAGGCCATTTACGGAAGCGAAGATCTTGGGAGCCTGGCCTCACAGTTCATTAGCCCAGAAAGCAGTTCGAGCGCTTTTTCACTAACTGAGGGCAACAGACTTGAGTGCCCGACTATAGATATCCTACACCTAAGTTCTCTCTCTCTCTCTCTTTCACTCCCCATTCCCCTCCCCACGTGTAGGGTAGCAAACTGGACTCAGTCTGGTTAACCTCCCTGCCTTTCCTTCTTCCCTTCTCTCTCTCTCTCTCTCTCTCTCTCTCACACACACACACACACACACACACACACACACACACACACACACACACACACACGTTGTTAGCCGGGCTGATCGCCTGGCACGCCGGTGATTACGCAACGTCCACAGACAACAGCACGTACTTAAGAGGCATTTCCTCAGCTATAGAAACTGGAAACGGGCTGGTTTACACTATAACGATTCGTAGTGTCCTGCTTTCAATTGGAAGCAGCCATTGGAGACGTCTATCTTTAGAGCTGATAATTGCGCAAAGCAGCATGTTTACAAAATACAGTGTAACAAACCGGACGTGAGCAGAAATGGAGGTCAATTGATAGGCAACGATTACATGGAGCTGTGAACATAGAAAAAAAATGAAAGAGAAAAGTCAGCCTCAACTGTAATAAACTTCCGCTCCCATTCCGCGCAACGTTTCCCGTCCGTAACAGTCTCTCTCATATCGCTCATCTGATAGCTTTGTAGCAATGGATACTGCGGAATGTGATTGTGAACTTGATCTAGGGATCGACATAATGCTGTCAGCACGAAGATGACGAACAATGAACAATAGGAATTTTTGCCCCAGAAAATTGAGTGACCGGAACTGTTTGCTGCTAGCTTATTAAGAGCCAACTGTTAGGCAAGTGATTCGCCATACGAGCGGTCGTACCACATTTCTACGGATAGTGTCGTTTGTAGGCAGAGTGCGTGTGGTTTTGGCGTTCACCTAAAAGTAATTTTTATAGCATAGTCGCTCGCAATATGGGAATACGAAACATGTAATCCGCTAGCGCAAAATACCCGAGTCCACAGAGTCATCGTCCCATGGCAGCAGTATACTTGCGGTGTCTGGCCGAACCTTCAATCCATAGTATACGGACGCAACTCAGTGAAGTGTGTAGCTGCTCAGGCTCAACTAGTGCACGCTTTCCGATCTCGCGATCTGCTGCCGCCCAGACACTTACCGAACGCAACTGCTGCGAGCATGTTTATTCTCTGTTACAGAGTTAATGAGAAATGATGAGCTTTATAGAAACATAGTCAGAGCATAGAAGCATAGAAGCATTGTCAGTGAGCTTGATTAAAACAAGATTAGTAGAATATCCAGGACGAAAAGCAAACTGTCTTGGTGGTAATAGTTTGAACTTGTCCAAGTAGTTAGAGAGGCGCCGTTCAATTAGTTTTTCTACTGCTTTACTAAAACACGGCAGATAGGTCTCTAATTTGTTAATAAGGTGAGGTCTCCTTTTTTATACACAGGAATTATTTTCGATCTCTTGACGTCACTAGAGAAAACGGCCGTTTTAAAGATTAAGTTGCCCCCGCAGGCAACTTACTCATAGTCCCTAACCTCACTCATAGTTCTCGTCTACTTTGACGCCGTCTGTCCATTATGGTTCTCGTATTATCGACATATCGCCCGGAAAGGTTAACCACAACCGCACGATCGTTTAGCCTTACCGGATAAAGTACGCGAGGTAACGCGGGCGCCCGCCTCCGTCCGCTGTCGTCGACCCAGTGTTCGGCTAACGGTCCGTTCTCCTCCTCCTCTCTCTCTCTTCCGCAGACTCCTCATCCCTCGCGCAGCCGCCGGTCGCAGCGAAGACGGAAGGCTAGCTCAGCCTTGGGATCCCGTACTGCTACTTCGCCCGGACGCTTCGCCAGTGCTCGTCGAATCCTGTCCATCAGCCGGCGGACGCTCCTGTCTCCACCGCTGTGGCGAAGGAACCGGTGGGTCGCTGCGACACAGCGTCCGCACAACGGGGTCAAGGACGACCCTTGGCTGCCGCCTTCCCAGATAACGTCCCGGTCATCGTCGTCGTCGTCGTCACAAAGGGCATCCGATTAGTCGCGGCGTTCGAACGTTTCCCATCCCGTATTCAACGGTGAGTCCGAAAGCGCACTTTCCGTCATTAATATTTATAACCCGCGGTCTTATTAGTTTATGCTAATGGGTTTATTACACGGGGCCCCGTCGGATGAGCACTACAGTTTCTTTCTGTCTTAAAAGTACTCTGCACTATGCCGCTATAGTCGACGCGCACTCGACGCAGTAAACCAGTATAACGGGGCATGATGAGAGCCACTACGGATGCCGTTGATCCCCCGCTGCGCCTTCGTAAGCCAAAGCGAAATCAAAAGTGGAAAATTGAAAAGTATACCTATAGCAGTACGAGAGCGAAAGCGCACTCAAGCAATTCGATGCACTACAAAACTGCGTGGAACATTTGGGAGCTACTTCGGATTACTACATTTACTCGTTTCCCTGACTTCACCCGTGCGGACAATCACTGATCTCTTAGCTGATCATTTCGTTACGTTTTGCTCTCTGTCAAACAGACAGGATGTAAATTGTCTTGTCAATTACTTTGAGGATCTTGTCAAGTCATGTGTTCAACAATCTGTGCCCATTAGAACTAAGAAAAGTAATGCTAACATTCCTTGGATGACTCGCGACATCTTGTATTTATCTCGTCGTGTGCGAAGGCTTAGGCGTTCTAAACGAACCGACGATCCCATAATCCTGGACAGGCTTCACAATGCAAAAAAAAAAAACTTAATTTGAAAATGCAAACGGCCAAATATTTCTTTTTTCGCGTTCAACTGCCTCATCTTTTAAGAACTAACCCTCGTAAATATTGGCCTTCTATCTTACCTCGCGATGCTTCACCCACTTCATTCAAAATTGATAATGACGTCATCAGTGATCTGTCAGTAATAGCGGATGCTTTCAACAAGTATTTTCAGTCCTGCTTTTGTACCCGATAACAAATTCATTCCTTCTCTCACCAATATAGATTGTTCTGAAAGAATCACTGATATTGACATAAACAATGAAGGCGGTCTTAACGTCGTATTAAACTTCGATACCAAGAAATGCACCTGTCCGGACGGGATACACAATGAATTCTTGGTTCGCTATTCCTTGGGGTCATCAAGGTATCTGACGGTCACATATAACAAATCTTTATTATCTGCCACTGTTCCTTCCTCGTGGAAGTTAGCTAATGTGTTTACTCTCTATAAATCTGGTGATAAGAAGTCTTTATCGAACTACAGACCGATTTCAATAACATCACAGTCATGCAAAATCTTAGAACATATAATTCACAAACACATACTACTTTTCCTAGAATCTCATAATCTGCTATTTAACATACAGCATGGGCTTAGGCGCGGTTTTAGTACGACAACGCAGTTGAGTTTACGCAGGACATTTTTCTTAACCTTGGCAACCTGGACGTTGGCAGCCTTGTTGACGCTATCTTTTGATTTGACACAGTATTACATTCTAAACTCCTTGCTTAACCTAACGCTGTACTAAATAATCCTCAACTGGTTAAGTGCATTTCAAGCTTTCTTTCACTTCGTTCCCAGTTCGTCTCTTACAGCTCGACCGAATCTACTGCTATTGATGTGACATCTGTAGTGCATCAAGGCTCCCTTCTTGGGCCACTGCATTTTTTTAATTTACATAAATGATTTGCCTGTTAATATCTCTTCTACCATTCGGCGTCATGTCGATGATTGTGTTTTATCTGAAGTTATTAACTCTTGTGATGATCATTACCGCCTCCAAGAGTCATTTTATAGGTTTTGCACTTGGTGCGACACCTGGCAATTGAACATTCACTTCGATAAAACCGTCCTTATCACCTCCTCTAAAAAATATATTCCTTCATTTTTTCATTACTCCTTCAATAAACGCGTGTAGGGTATATGAGTATAAGTATGTCATTTTAACGCATAACATGTCATGGTCTAATCACAATGATTACATTTGTAACAAAGCACTAAAAAAATAGGTTACCTATGTCGTACACTATCCAACTCTCCAAAAGATACTAAGCTACTGTTATATAAATCGCTAATCCGTCCTGTTGTTGACTGCGCGTCTGTCGTTTGGAACCGTTATAAGCAGTGTGAGATTAACAGGCTAGAAGCAATCCAGAAAGAAGCTGTAAGATTTATATGTCACCGTTATGATCGTGACTTTTCACGCTCTTCTACACTTCGTTCCTTGAATTTAACTTCGCTCTATTCACGTCGTCGCATAGCATCTTTAGATTTCTCGCACACCATCGTCAATTCTTCCGTTAGACTTTCAAAAAACTATACTAGCCCCGCGCCAGAGTCATCGACGAGACGACATCACAACTTGAACTTGATGCCCTACTTTTCACGCCACTTATATGTTTAAATTCAGCCTTTCCCTCGCTCTATAGAAGACTGGAATTCCTTACCTGGGTCTATTCGCTCATGTTCACCCCGAAGTTTTGTATTTGCCATCGAGGATGAATGGTCCTAGCACATCACCCTAATCGTTGTATCGTACTTTTCTCTGTATAAGTTTCCTCTGTTAATCCACTCCTGCTATAGCGCTTATTGCGCTGCAGTATGTACAAATAAATAAATAAACAAATAACCTAAACAGGCGCAAAGAATCGAGGACGAGAGAATGGCTCAATATTCCTAAGACGAACTACTTCGTAGTACTATCGTCTTAGTGGGCACGATCTGTTGCCCAAAGCAAACCGCACAAGGACGTGCACAACAGGAGATGCTCTCTTAGAACTCCAGCATCGCTTCGAGTACTGCTTCAGGCCTGATTTGACATTTCCTCGAAAAAGTAGAACAATAAGATAAATGGTAACCAGCGCGAGATGCCGCCCTCCAGAAATATAGGGAAACTTTTCTTGCACATCAATTCTTCTGTCGTCCCATCTCTTGACCCTGACCTTTGCACTCCAGCAACATGACCCAATCACCCCAAGGAGCCACAATATATCTTGACTCGAAGTCGATTAACCTTTGTAGATTTTTTCCGCACTTTTCCTTGGAAACGGCGACCACGAGCTGCGTGATATACCAAGCGGGTGCGCGCATTCGGCCGTACTTAACGGCCATCTTTTACTCTTGGACTCAGTCAGTCGCGAATAAGCGTCACTCTGGGTTTGGGGGCTCTTTAAGCTCGTCCGTTCACATTACTTAGTAACTTTCAAGTAGTTGCAGCCGACATCAACATGAATAGCTCACAATGTCTTCGCCCAGAACGGCAAAGGGAGTACTCGTGAGTGACCCGGCACGAGTACTTCTAACCATGTACAGAATAATGTACACACGTACAACCGCATTTACTTGGACACTGTACTTCCTTGGTTCTTTTGAATACTGTATTCTGTAGCAGTTAGGAACTACCGTGTGTGTGCGGGCGGGGGGGGGGGGGGCGTTTTTTACATCTTTAATACAGTCTTTAATACAGTTTCATACAGGGACGGGCCCCTGCTGTATAGGTACAGCGGGCGCCCGTACCTCTCCTTATGTAACGCTGTTGCCGTCCCCGACCCTCATCTCTCTCCCTAAACTTCTAACACACGCTATATATATATATATATATATATATATATAGAGAGAGAGAGAGAGAGAGAGAGAGAGAGAGATAAATGCGGCTTCTGACGTGCCAACCCATCGGACAACGTCAGGGACTCATTTTGTCTCTTCGCTTCGTGTGTATATTGCAGTTAGAATCCGTTGCGTAATTTCCGCGTAAACAGTTTATTTTGAAATCGCGGACGTACGGACGTACGTCGCGGCGCCTGCGATACACTACGCGCAGCAACAAAGTGCGCAATTTCCTGCAACAGCGTGAGCCACAGTTCATTGCCGCGCCGATGCGGCCCCGTTCGCCGCCGTCGTTTCGCTCCGCTTTCCAAGAGAGGGCGAGAGCGAAAGCATATTCCAAGGTCTCTTGCGCAGTGGTCGTCTCGCACTGCGTCTCAGTGGTTCCCAAGAACGTTTGCCCCCCGACAAAGCCTTTCCGTCACTTCTTTTTATTTGCGTAGCGAAAGGCTGCGCTGGGCTCGACGGCACGAAGGCTACGCAGTATGAAACACGATAATAGAATGTGTTATACTTAATGTCACATAGAAGCTTTGAGTAAATGAACTAAAGTATCAGTAAACGACGAGGAAGAAATTCCTACATGGACCGCATGGTTGCTGCATTAGTTTCGTGTAGCTCGAGAAGCACAAACAAGGTTTCTATTTAGTTGATCACTTTCTTTTATTGCATAATGGCCGATAATGCACTGATAACCGTATTGCGCGATCCGTTTGCGTAAATAGAAATGAAAAGGAGGTGCGACCAGACAGGAGGAAGGGCGATTGCTACTGCACTATAGGAACGCATGATGTCTGTATCTTCTGGACACGTCAGCCGTTCTTAGCCAGCATTTCAAGAATAGTGGTCCCGAAAGACCTCCCAGTACCAGTATTCTTGAAAACCTATTGTTGTACCTCGTAGATCAGAACTTCCATTCCAACATATCGTTATTTCTCTCTGCTTCCGTCTTATTCAAAAGTTGCGCGCACCGCCGTTGTTCAGCGCCAGAACTGCGAAACACACAGACAGAAATAAACCGAACACATAACAATGATGCGCTACTTTGCCTCTGTGTTTCGCCGTTTTTACGCTAAGTAACACGAGTCTCTGCAGGCGACAATTGCCCCAAACTGAGGTTCTGTGGCGCCACTATCTTTCAACGAGCCGCTTGTTCTCCGTGTACTTTTGAACTGTCTTAGAACCGTTACTACTCGCACAGTCATAGATGCACGTATACCAGTGCGCATCGAGAAAAAGGTGCCCGCATCAAAATGTGTGTCTCCGGAAAGGGAGCGATATCAGGGGTGTTACGTTTCGCCTACAACGCGCGGTAATGCCGGCGCGGATGCAACGGACGCCGGGGCTTCGTCCAAAGCGGCGGACATTTTGGCCCGTGCGACGCCGCCGCAACGCTTCCCCGCCAAGCGTGTCCAGGCGTGTTTCAGTGCCACGTGTCTTCGTGTGTGCGTGTGTGTGTGTGTGCCCTCGCTTGTCAAAGCGCGGCAGCCGGGGAGCGGAGTTCACCAAATGAGGAGCCAGGAGGTCTCTCGGCTCAACCGTGCGCGCCGTCGTGTGGGCGGGTTGGCGATGCGTCACTGCACTCGGTTCGCCATGTCTCTCGGCTCGACCGTGCGCGCCGTCGTGGGCTCATGCTCCGCCGTCGCGTGGGCTCTTCCCGTGACCTTCCCTTTTGGACCGCGACGCCGAGAGTATAAGAGCAGCTGCCCCCGGACGCCAGGAGAGAGGCTCCGATTTGTACTGTTGAGTTACGTGCTCTCCCGTCTCTCCACTTCGGTCGAACTGACCGGCCGCTCTTTTGCTATGTTAGAATAAACAAGTTGTTCTGTTACCAGTCTTCTCTTGCTTTGCCGGGACCTTCGGATGCTTCCAGTGCCCCAGGCCGCCAGGCCAACGCTACCCTTGGGGCTTGCGACCCATTCGCAATAACGGGCGTCAGCACCGAGACCCCAACAACTCGTGCCAGCGGTGCGATTCTAACATCTGGTTGCCAGCGGTGAGATCGCGACAACGGAGGCCAGCAGCGAAGAGATGCGGTTGACTGTATGCTGAGCAGCACAACGACCATCCGGGAGCAGTGCAACGAGCCCTGTGTGATGACTGGTTGCCTGCAGCGGAACGACTGCGCGGAATTCTTGGCTGCAAGGTTTGGTGAGTGCGGGACTTTCTTCTTCTGAGTTTTGCCAGGCTTTTGTTAGTGTTAGAAACAGAGCTGGTAATTGTGGTTGTCGTTGCTACCGGGTTAGTTTGCGGCAAGACAATAGTAGGCAGTAGAGAAAGCAGCATTCAGAGCAGCCATGGATTTGAAGTCGTTGCGCAAACCGAAATTGCTGGAGCTTGCGAGAGAGTTGGGTCTGGATGTCTCAGACAAACTCAGAAAACCAGAACTGCTAAGGGCTATTCTTGAGTTAGAAGCTGAGGATGACGAGCTGTCGGAATGCCTTGAGACCATTGAGGAGAGGGAGACGGCAAAAAGACAGGAGCGCGAACTTAAAGAACAAAAAGAGAAAGAAAAAGAAGAGCGCGACCGTCAACACGCGTTGGAAATGAAGCGTCTCGAGTTAGAGATGGAACGCGCTCGTAATGGAAGTCAGGCACACGGTGCAGGAGAACGAGTATTGTTCAAAATGACTGACCTGATGCGGCCGTTTAAGCTTGGAGAGGACATTGGTTTGTTCCTGGTTAACTTTGAGCGAACGTGCGAGAAGCAGGGGTTCTCTCGGGAAACGTGGCCACAGCGCTTGCTCACTTTGCTACCCGGCGAGGCGGCCGACGTAGTCGCTCGCTTGGAGAGAGAGGAGGCAGAGGATTTCGACAAAGTGAAATCGAGTCTGCTAAAAAAGTACCGGCTGTCAGCGGAGGCGTTCCGTCGGAAGTTTCGGGAAAATGAGAAAGGCAGAAGTGAGTCATATACAGAGTTTGCGTACAGGCTTATGTCAAACATGCAGGAGTGGCTCAAAGAAGAGAAAGCGTTTGGTGACCACGAGAAAGTTCTGCAGTGTTTCGGGCTAGAACAGTTTTATAGTCGGTTACCTGAGAACGTGCGGTACTGGGTCTTGGATAGGCCAGACGTTAGTACGGTGGCTAGAGCCGCTGAGTTAGCCGAGGAGTTTGTGACGCGTCGGGCTCGTGGAGCTAAGGACGGTCAAAAGGGTGAATTTGGCTCCAAGTTTGAGAGGCCAAAGTTCACGCCCATGAGAGCAAAGGGGGATACACGTAGTGCGGATGCGAGTGAAAGCAGTCCGACCGAACGTACGGAGACGGCGGCAACCGAAGCCGAACGCAGAAAGCGGTTCGAGATGAGGCAAGCGCGCGTTTGTTATACGTGCCAGAAGCCGGGTCACTTTTCGGCGCATTGTCCGACCGAACGTAAGGAGACGGCGGCAGCCGAAGCCGAACGCAGAAAGCGGTTCGAGGCGAGGCAAGCGCGCCTGTGTTATACGTGCCAGAAGCCGGGTCACTTTTCGGCGCAGTGCCCAGAAACAAAACCAAAAGTCGTGTTTTTTTCATTAGGCAGCACTGACGAGAACATCAAGCTTCTCGAGCCTTACATGCGAGACCTCCTCGTGAACGGGAAAGAGTGCCGAGTGCTTCGCGATACCGCAGCTACGATGGATGTAGTTCATCCCTCTTACGTAGAACCCGATATGTTCACGGGCGAGTGCGCATGGATCAAGCAAGCAGTGGAAGCTCATAGCGTGTGTCTGCCGGTAGCAAAAGTGCTTATTGAAGGACCTTTCGGAGCACTTGAGACGGAGGCCGCAGTGTCATCTATGCTGCCCCCCCAGTACCCGTACCTATTTTCGAACAGGTCCGATCACCTCCTGCGCGAGAAGGGGCTTTTGTTTGGTGAGGCTAGCGTTCAGGCCTTAACCAGATCGAAGGTTCGGGAGCTCGCTGCAAAGGCGGTAGTTGCGGGGCCGACGTTGTTGAACGATGAGAAAGGGTCAGAGGCGCAGCAAGCTGGTATTCAGAGCACGCCCGAACGGGATAAAATTGAGCCTGTAGCGTTAAAGGCACCAGATACTGGAGAGGAAATTCCCGATGCGGGAAAGTTAGAAGAGCTTCCGGTCGAGCTTCCGGGACTAGGCTCAGTGACAAACAGGAAAGACACCGATCAAGTCATTAGTGACTTAATAAGTAAAGCATCGCTGTCGCCTGAGCAGAAAACCGAACTACACCAGCTCTTACAAGAGTTTCAAGGTCTGTTCTCTGAGAGGCCTGGTAGGACTTCTGCCCTTACTCATGACATAGAACTTACCTCCCCAGAGCCAGTACGATCCAAGGCGTACCGGGTGTCACCCCGCCAGAGCGATATTATGGAGGCTGAGGTAAAGAAAATGCTACAGCTCGGTGTTATTGAAGCGGGTGAGAGTGATTATACCTCCCCTTTGATTTTAGTTGAGGTACCGGGCAAGGAACCTCGTCCTTGCGTCGACTACCGCAGGCTTAATTCCATCACTAAGGATCAAATTTATCCGATCCCTAACATCGAGGAGCGCCTTGAGAGAGTGAGTAGCGCTCAGTTTATTTCCACCCTAGATCTTGTCAGGGGTTATTGGCAGGTTCCACTTACAGAAGAGGCTAGTAGGTATGCGGCGTTCATTTCACCAATGGGGACATTCCGTCCTAAAGTTTTGAGTTTTGGTTTGAAGAACGCGCCATACTGCTTTTCAAGCCTCATGGATAAAGTGTTGCGGGGACAGCAAGAATTCGCTTTACCGTATCTAGACGACGTAGCGATATTCTCCGCATCCTGGCCTGAGCATATGGCGCACTTGCGGGCAGTGCTAACCCGCCTGCGCGATGCGGGCTTGACAGTCAAGGCTCCCAAGTGCCAGTTAGCACAGGCCGAGGTTGTCTACCTCGGACACGTGATTGGTCGGGGTCGACGCCGCCCCTCTGAAATAAAGGTGGCCGCTGTGCGAGACTTCCCGCAACCGCGCACGAAGACCGATATTCGGTCGTTCTTAGGTGTCGCCGGCTACTATCAGAGGTACATCCCCAGGTACTCTGATATCGCGGCTCCCTTGACGGATGCTCTAAGAAAGACAGAGCCGCAAACAGTCGTCTGGGATGAGACGAAGGAAAGAGCTTTTAGCGCCCTAAAGAGCGCCCTAACAAGCCAGCCTGTGCTACGATCGCCCGACTACACAAAAGGGTTCGTTGTTCAGTGTGATGCTAGTGAGCGAGGCATGGGCGTTGTACTGTGCCAACGGGAAAATGGAGAAGTAGAACACCCCGTCCTGTATGCTAGTCGTAAGCTGACCAGTCGTGAGCAGGCGTATAGCGCCACCGAGAAAGAGTGTGCGTGTATCGTGTGGGCCGTTCAGAAATTGTCATGTTACCTAGCCGGCTCGAGGTTTATCATTGAAACGGATCACTGCCCTCTCCAATGGCTGCAGACCATCTCTCCCAAAAATGGCCGCCTCCTGCGCTGGAGCCTCGCTTTGCAACAATATTCCTTTGAGGTGCGTTACAAAAAGGGGAGTCTCAACGGTAACGCCGATGGCTTAAGTCGAAGCCCCTAACGTGGGAATCAGCCTCAAAATTGCTTGTTACTGATGTTTTTCTTCCTGAGGCAGGATTTTTTTTAACTTATTGCCTTTGTGTAGTGTTTCAAAGTGATGATGTGCTTTCTAGTGCAATTTTCCGATTTGTGGACGCGTTCTGAGTGCTGCTAAACTACTGTAAGGAACTAGGCAGCAGTAAAAAAGGGGAAAGAGCCTGGCAGGGCTTAGTGAGGGTTGTGCCGTGCTTGCTGACTGAGCGGTTGACTTTCGGCGTAGTTCTAACGCTCGCCGGAAACGAGAACAAAAATGTCAACTCTCCCGAAGTCACTTTGCAGTGTCCTGTGTGCACCTGAACGTGAGAACGAGGCCTTCTCTGTGCGCTGCGCTCAAGAAACGCCAAAGGACGCCCGACTTCGGTTATGAGCATCATCGAGCGACATCCCTCCGGACAGCGGATGCAGTCCCCTGACCATCGGGATCTCCTTCCCCCGGCGGGGCGGTCTGTTACGTTTCGCCTACAACGCGCGGTAATGCCGGCGCGGATGCAACGGACGCCGGGGCTTCGTCCAAAGCGGCGGACATTTTGGCCCGTGCGACGCCGCCGCAACGCTTCCCCGCCAAGCGTGTCCAGGCGTGTTTCAGTGCCACGTGTCTTCGTGTGTGCGTGTGTGTGTGTGTGCCCTCGCTTGTCAAAGCGCGGCAGCCGGGGAGCGGAGTTCACCAAATGAGGAGCCAGGAGGTCTCTCGGCTCAACCGTGCGCGCCGTCGTGTGGGCGGGTTGGCGATGCGTCACTGCACTCGGTTCGCCATGTCTCTCGGCTCGACCGTGCGCGCCGTCGTGGGCTCATGCTCCGCCGTCGCGTGGGCTCTTCCCGTGACCTTCCCTTTTGGACCGCGACGCCGAGAGTATAAGAGCAGCTGCCCCCGGACGCCAGGAGAGAGGCTCCGATTTGTACTGTTGAGTTACGTGCTCTCCCGTCTCTCCACTTCGGTCGAACTGACCGGCCGCTCTTTTGCTATGTTAGAATAAACAAGTTGTTCTGTTACCAGTCTTCTCTTGCTTTGCCGGGACCTTCGGAAGCTTCCAGTGCCCCAGGCCGCCAGGCCAAAGCTACCCTTGGGGCTTGCGACCCATTCGCAATAACGGGCGTCAGCACCGAGACCCCAACAACTCGTGCCAGCGGTGCGATTCTAACAGGGGCGTAGCCAGGGGGGGAGGGGCTTATGGGACTTCAGCCCCCCCCGAAATTCTTTCGTGTTGTTATGCCCCTCCGACCAAAACAACCCCCGGCGCCGGAAATCATTCTGGATTTTGTCTAGAATGTCTTTTTCACGCTCTAAAAGACATTTAGGCGCGAACATTGCGAACTCGGGCTGGATTTCATGGCAACGCCCATGCACCTGGGGCCCTATAACGCAAAACTATTCCAATATGTTTTTATTCCAATTTCCTGACGTCAAATTTGCGTAACCGCCGACGCAAGCATAGGGCGGTAAGCCACAGGGTTTTCTGAACAGACCAATCAAACGCTCTCCTCAATCATAGGAGGTGAATTTTGTTTGCTTCAAAAACGAATAACATTGCCTACATCGAGCGGCTTGTCGTATCTAATTGGCTGACAAGAGGCGAGGAGCACACTCATGTGGAGAGGGATTCGATGGGGCTGAGCCAGTGCACTGAAAATCGATAACTGGATGAAGAGGGTGGTGCCGGCGTCTGCGATTGGTCCGCTTTCCCTTAGTTCACTTGCGGTGGCTGGTCGAAAATCGCGGCGGCATGCAACGGAAGCTTAAGAATGACACTAAAACGTATCCTCAGCAAAAAAGAGTTGGTAGAACGAGGTTGTAAAACTGCCGAAAGTGCTCGAAAACGTTACACAGCCACGCAAAAAGCTTTATTATACGCAATGTTGGATCTGGAGGACAAAACCCACCGCTGTCCCCCAGATATTGGATCTTGCCGTTGAGTGCGGGAGTTGGCCAAGGTTGAGGAGGACTTTGAGATGAAAACTGGAGGTTTATTTACATTATTTACAGTGAGAATACAAAGAAATTAACAGTAATAAAGTCATTGATGGCCGGCACACACCTCGGACGCTGCGGCCCGTGGCAAGAAGCCCGAAAGATATGAGTGAAGGAATGCTCTTTCGCTTGCTCCCGGTCTCTGGCTTTTAACCCCTTCGGTGTCTTGAGGTCGTCGAGCCCACTCAGTTGTCGCCATTTTCGGCCAATGGTAGGCGCCCGTGCGAATGTAGGCGCCCGTGAAATTCCAATTCTGCAATCAGCCCTCCGCAATTGGTCTAAAACTTTTTGGACCACCACCACCTCTCCTGTCTGTCACGCGACTTCACGAAATCCGCTATAGCTCCCCATTTGATATGACGCGTAGACACTGATTATGCATGATTTGACTGAACAAAAGAAAGATAGTTAGCTCTGATTCGACGCCTTCTCGCCATTAGTCCTCGGCTATTGGTCAAGAGTTTCCGGCTGCACCCACTTCACCTGCCTGTCACGCGGCGTCACAAAACCGGGAAAACTCACCGCGTCAAAGTGACGTGTACGCGTTATTAGAATGCATTAATATGCAGAACAAAACAGAATATTCTTCTGAATAGCCGCAGGCTGCCCCGTTCCGAAAGGAATAAAATATGGCTGCCGCCGATCACTCAGGCACTGGGCACTCGCACCTGCCGAAGAGCATGGGTTTATTTGCGTACAATAAACCTTTTTGCGTGGCCGTGTAACGTTTTCGAGCACTTTCGGCATGTTTACGACCTCGTTCTACCAACTCTTCTTTGCTGAGGATCCGTTTTAGTGTCATTCTTAAGCTTCCGTTGCATGCCGCCGCGATTTTCGACCAGCCACCGCAAGCGAAGTAAGGGAAAGCGGACCAATCGCAGACGCCGGCACCACCCTCTTCATCCAGTTATCGATTTTCTGTGCACTGGCTCAGCCACATCGAATCCCTCTCCACTTGAGTGTGCTCCTCGCCTCTTGTCAACCAATTATGTAAGACAAGCCGCTCAGTGTAGGCAATGTTATTCCTTTTTCAAGCAAACAAAAGTGACCTCCTATGATCGAGGAGAGCGTTTGATTGGTCTGTTCAGACAATCCTCCAGGTCACTGCCCGATGCTTGTGTCGGTGGTTACGCAAGTTTGACGTCAGGAGATTAGAATAAAAACATATTGGAATAGTTTTACGTTATAGGGCCCATTGTTACGGCGCAGCGAATTGTCGCATGAGTGGTGGAAGTTCACTGTTTTGTTACTTCTTTTGCGGAAACTAATGGTCCACGGGACTCTTCAGTTGTCGGATGCTTTTATTATATATTATTGCGATAGCAATTATATGAACACTCCAGACGCAATACTGCCGTCGCCGTCATGTTCTGTATAAAGTCCAAGGGCGATAACATCGTCACCGCGCGCCGCATGCTGTATGTGCGAGTGAAAGCGTAGGGGGGGAAGGGGGAGGGGAGGATGATTGAGCCGACGATGGTGGCTCACTCTCATGTGCGCCAGGGACTAAAGCTGGGGAGGAAGCGCGTCGCCTTCCGTCGCGCGCTATGCATCGGGGGAGGGAAGGGGGTGGGTGGGCCTTAGGATTCTGTGATCCGTGAACCTGTGAATGTGCAACATCTTTATTTGCCTTGTTTGACGCATTATACAGGGTGTTCAAAGTTAAGCTTTATGGTTTTCTTAAGATTAGGCACCGGTAGGCACGCGAGGACCACCTCTGCAAATAAGTTATGTGGCCAGGGGGACACAAAGTGAGATGATGATTATCGCTGTAAGCAGCCCAAATAACTAAAATTGAATAATTAACTTTTTGGTGACTGCAGTAAGTGGGTATGTTTTATTTAAAAGTTAGAGGCAGTCGTGTTTCTACACAAAATCAGTTGGATGAATTTTTCTAGTGTGTCTGTGCTCAGAAATATATTCGACTCCAAAATTTATTTCTCGTTCGCATGATTACGCGTGCAAGAGTGTTAGGATCGGCGTAAATCTCTTCCCTGATGTGACGCGGCTTCTGCGCGCGGCGTATAGTGTGACAACGGGGCCGAGTCATTGGCAAAGACGATAACTGTTCCCCTTCCTGAAAGTTCACTCAGAGCGGATGACAGAGCGGAGCGGATGAAATCACAGCGCGGATGACGCTGCCCGATGGGCCCACGATAGAGCCCATATTATACCAATACCGCTGCCAAGAACAGAAGCAGCCACAAGTATTCGCTTCCTCGCACGCGAGCTTACGCAGACTCTGTGGATCACCAGTGAATTCACAACGCACGTCTCCACAGATTGGATCCGCGTGTGCAACTCCGTCTTCCACCAGGGTTACTACGAGCGGAAGCAAAACTTCTGTGCCGCCTGTGGCTCGGCGTGGCATTCACGAACGCCTATTCCTTCCGCATTGGAATGGCCGACAGCCCTACTTGCGACACCTGCGGCTGCGAGGAGATGATCGAGCACCTCCTTTATGACTGTCCCCGTTACAATGTGTCAAGAAAAGTGCTCGTGACCGCACTCAAAATTTTAACTTTTTTTCTTCTTTCTCCTTTTCTTATCTTTAGCCCTTTCTCCAGCTCAGGGTAGCCAGCCGGTACTTACACTGGCCCACCTCCCTGTCTTTCCTCCCCTTTTGTCTCTAGGTCTCTCTTCCAACTGATACTGTGTATGAACACGACTGCCTCTAACTTTTCAATACCAACATGCACACGTACTGCAGTCAACAAAACGTAAATATTCAATTTTAGTTAATTGGGCTGTTGATAGCGATAATTATCACACTTTGTGTCCCCTGGGTCACATAACTTATTTGTACAGGTGGTCTTCGCGTGCCTCCCAGTGCCTAATTTTAATAAAACCATAAAGCTTAATTTTGAACACCCGGTATACAGTGACTTTTGCTTAGATACGTAGATTAATTCGAGACTTATACGTACATTTAGATATCTTGTTGCCAGGTTTTGAGTATACATGCAGTGAACTTTGTTTCGAGTGACACTTTTTTGCCCTTTATCAAAGTGTATGTTGGCGTCTGTATATTCCATTGTAGCTTCGCATTTCTACTGTATATCTTGCAGAACTCTTGTTTTTTATATCTGCTCTCTGTTGCGACTATAATTTTGGTCCAATTAGAATACACAACCGGTGACAGCTGCTCCTGCGCAATACATTGGAATGAAGGACAGCGTCATTGAGATTTTTCCCTGGCCTTTGCATATGCACGAAATGTAAACAAGGTTAGTGAATGACAAAGTTTCATTGAAATATTCGTCCTCAACTCGTTCATTTCATGGCTTTTACGTTTTTCATATCAGCAGCATGCACTGCTTTGCTGGTTTCAAACTGATATAGTACTAAAGTTCGTGTGATATTTTCTTTGCTTATTAAATAGACAAAAAAAAAACATGGAAGCATTGATATTAGTTATTTCTGGCACAATTTTGGGACATACGAATATATTCTTTTGTGAAAAATATATATTTTACTTCTATTGACACTGCGTAGCGCTAAAGATTTTGTTTGCAGCATCTTTGGCAATGGCAACGCGGTTGTTATTCATGTATTTGATCCCTGGACAAATTCTACAAGGAGGAGGCCGAGCTGCAACGTGAGCTCCCCCTCCCCCGAACGAATTTCTGGCTACGCCACTGCACGATACTGGTAAGTGAGCGAGGAGGAGGAGGAAAAAACTTTATCGAGAGACGCTGTCCTCCCTTTTGTCGAGAGAGGCGGGCGCCGGCCTTTGTGACAGAGTGGGCACACATTATTAACCTGGCAGATAGCGGGTGTGGCGGCAAGAGCGGAAACGGCGAACCGACGACAAAAACGACGGCTCTCACGTGAAATGAACGAGCCGGTGGGAGGGGGGAGAACGCGCCAGAATTGGCAGAAAACTGTACGCGCTTAAAGATGCACGTTCTTTTCGTAGTTTTCGGTCAAGGCAAAGTTGCTTGAAGGTCTTTTTTTTTTTTTTTTTTTTTTTTGCTGTATAAACCTTGAGCAACCGTAGCACGACGAGCACATCTTTTTTCCATCCAGGGCGGCTCGCTCGTTCACCGGCGAGAGGAAACGCGGCCGTTAATGTATTCCCACGCTGTCGAGTTCCCGTCCGAGTTCAGCGTTGTTCAGGGATAGTCCAAATGAGCGCAGTCGCCGAATTCTCCGCCCGCTCTTCCAAGTGGCAAAGAGCAATCAGACATACCATAGACACGACAGGAGCGCAGTCAGACTAATGCAGATCGCAGCGGGAATTCTGGATGCAGAGCAAAAAAAAAAAAAAAAAAACCCGACGAAGCTATCTAAGCTATGGCGCACCATCGATCAGCGCTCCTAATACAGGCGTCGACGTGGATCTCCGGATCTGCACGTATGCGATCCGCAGGCAAGCGGCAGCTGTCTGACGCGTGGCTATCGAATGTGCGAGACGGCAGGGCAATACCCCGCGGGAACCACGCGTAATATTTACATACGTTTGCTGTAACCGGTTGTGTTTGCATCATATTACGCAAATAATTGCAGTTTTAGTAGTTGTCGAATCTTTTCGTTCCCCTTTTTTTATACTTTCCTTTCTTCTTTCTCGTTGGAATTTCTCCAGGTTGCAGCACTGCAACTTCTCTTAGATCGCAATTTCTCTTAGACCGCATCTCACAATCGTTTTACAACGTGTCGTGCGTAGACTTTGCCCACCACTTCTCCTGGAAAATGTACGGTCCATGTGCATGATGGGGCGTACTATTTTCGTCAACTGCACTCCAGAGCAGGCCGACCGTAACCGCTCCTCGACTGGCCGATATGCTCGCCGGCTGTCTCTGGCTGCCTGCGACCCTGCGGAACCGGAATTGAACCGATTAGGTTCAAATAAAAGATTTCAGGGTTCATGGATTCGGATGACGATTTAATTTCCATTGCACTGCTAGATACATCGGAGAGGCGATAAGAGCGACGAAGACAATTTTATCAGAAGCAGCTATTTCATGTTGTGTACGTGGCCGTCCCCTTCCCCTCTTTCCCCTCCTCCTTCCACTTTCCCAGCGGGCTGGTAAGTTATTGCCAGCGTTTTTTCGCTGATGAAGCGTGACTTAATGCACGCGTTAGATGAGATAGGAAACATGCATTCTCAGTACAATATATTATATTGTAGAGGAGTCGCCGCACCGTGTAGTTTGACCAACGCTCCTCGATGCATGCAGGCGCCGGCCAGTAAAAAAAAAGAAAAGCAACACGTTTTCCGGCCTGCTGCTGCACGCAACACGCTGCGAGAGTGGAATCTCTGCGCCAACATATCGGCTGCCGAAGAGCATAGGTGTGAAAGAACCACAACACAATGAGCGTTTATGTCAAGCTTTGGGTCGGAATATGGCTATCCGTTGTTCTCGCGTCCTCACCATGGGCTGCAGCAGCAGCGCGCCCATGCGTTGACCACTTCTCCACACGAGACGACAGGTCGCATGCACTTGTGAAAAGGAGCAGTCTTTGCAGGTGGTAACAGTCGGGGATGTATAGAGCCGTTGTGCGCTCTACGAAATACACTTCAATCTTTTATATTAACGTTGTTCCGGCTTTACAATCCAGGACTCCCTCAGGATTTGAACTTGCGCCCGCAACCTGAGAGCGCCGTGCGTTGCCCTGTGCCAGATGCTGCGCTCAGATGTTCCACTTCCAGCACCCTTCGACGCACGGGCATTTGCACATGTATTTCACTCTGCATTCGCTAGAAGCCACATACGGTTCTCCGTCAATCAGCAGCTAGCCTCGTCTTTGTCTGTACATTGTTCTAATAACTTGTGCGGTAGCGCTTTTATGGGTTCCAAAATGTCATGTCCACGTATCGATGGGCAGTAGACGACGCATAAAAGTTAGCTATCGCTGCCCACTGGTCCGTATAGGAGGAGGAGGATGGCGGATATAGCCTTGCAGGAGAATGCTGGCAGTTACTCCGCCCGAGCTTCTCCTTTTAACGTGCGGGCATAAACATGCACGGGGATAAGCAGTTCATCGCAACATACAGATGTGCAACGCTACCACTCGAGACTGTCCAACGAGACTATCAGTTACATTAAATGATTGGGGACGTTTAGCGTTACTCGTTGAACTTCACCACTCGTTGAAGAGGTCAGCATTTAAAAAAAAACACTTCAGGAGAAGGCGAAACACCTCTCTCCTGAAAATCCTGTCTCCTTGCTGGAAGATAAATTCCTCCACGGTGGCGCACGGAGACACTTCACGCCTGCAGTCCGTGAAGAAAAATCTTGTGCTCTTCCACGAATTGTGGCCATTCTACCCACTAATGTTTTATATCACCATGTGCGTGGTAAAATGAACACGTTGGTGCGGGCGATAGTCCTATCTTGTGTCGCCATGGCGGTATTCTCGCTTACCGCGTGCGAGCACGATGTAGTAAGGTGGCTTCTCATCGGTTAAGTTGCTTTTTCACGCAAGACTGGCACGGTGGGAAAGTGGTTCGTATACTCCGAGCGAAATTGCAATTTTTCGAATCCGGCCAGCTATGTGGGCTCGAAGCTTTACCAACGTAACTTTGCCAAAATAGTTCACTTCCATAGCGAGCTTCTAGGGACAGTGCAATAATATCAAAGGAGATGGCATTTTTTTCGCATACTCTCACCCACTTTCCTGAATCTAGCTAGCTATATCTTGGCTCGTAGTTGCTAGCAAAAAGAATTCCTATTAGCCACGGTCGAACCAAGAATCCCCCCCCCCCCACTCCCCTCCCGGTTGAGATGCGAGATTTCCACCACTATACTCCGCAGCAACAGTGCATTGCGAAATATATATATATATATATATATATATATTAGCGTTCACCGTGCCCCCTACCACTGTCACGGGTAGTGAATCATCAAACATGCCCAGTAATTTTTGACATTGACACTTCAAAAATCTTCAGTACTTCACCTCAACACACCAGCGTAACTGAATGAGCAGCCCTTTCAAAAATAATATTTCAATAGATATCGGTCGAGTTCCAACAAGTTTCAAGTAGCAGCGTTGAGAGGGTACTACCTTCTAATACCCTGCGCATTTTCATAACTTAGTCAACACTTAGTGCTGCGTTTTGCCAATATCTTGATCAGGGCCAAAACGCTGCCGACTGTCTTACCCAGACTTACCCAGATAGACTTACCCAGCGCCAAGTGCCTACTACCTGTTATAAGTGCCGTAAGTGCGTAGCGTATTCGAAGAAAGTACCCTCTCGACGTTGCTGTTTGGAACTTGCCGAAACTCAGCCGATCCTTTGAAATGAAAGTTTTTGGAAATGCCGCCCATTGAGTTACGCTGGCGTATTGCTGTGAAATTCAAAAAATTGCCGAAGAGGCAATGTCCAAAGTTCCAGGACGTGGGAGACACGGAAACGCCCCAAACGGCATATATCCAGTGACAATACGCGCATAAAAAGCTTACGTATCTTATCATAATGCACCGTAACGCTGAGGCGCGATTGCATTCTCATAGACTGTCGTCAGGCATGATTGCAGCAGCGGTCTTCCTTTATCACCCTTTCCGTACAGCCAGTTCGTCTGGAACGTGCAATGGGAAGCGCTTACGCAAATAAAAGAAAAAAGGAAAGAAAAGAAAGAAAATCGCGAGAACGGCGCGCGAAGGGACACCGGAGAAAAAAACAAGAAAATACCGCGGGTACGCGTGACGGAGACCACCGAAGGTCGCGAAGCTCTCTGCCTGCTCCCAAGGATGACACGGACCCTGAGGAACAATGATGCGCCCTGAAGAGCGGCCCGATTGTTTCCTCCCCGCGTGCGTCGACTCTTGCCCGACAATAACACCCAAACTCAAGGTCTGCGCATACGGCGCCACAATGAGTCAGGGGCGGGGAAATGGATAGTCGCGCAGTGCAACAGTGTTTGTTTCAACGCCGCCTATGGCGGAGGGCTTCGCTCTCCATCACCGGCGAGTGAATGGGCAGCATTGACACAGATTACCGCGCAGCGTCGAAATCTGTGTCATCCGCGTTGAACAAAAAAAAAAAAAGGAAGAAAGAATAGAAAGGTAGTCAATGCGTCCGGCGAGTGAAAAGTAAAGTCGAAAGAGACGAGGAAACGTCCGGTCCATTTTGGATTGCGGACGGTGAAACAAGTTGCGCGTATGTAAAAAAGAATAATCATAAACTAAAAAAGAAATGATGATGATGATGATGATGATGATGATGATGATGATAATGATGAAACTTTTTTATTAAGAGATGGCTGGAGCGCCTGTTATGTCGAATAGTGATGATGAAAAAAGCAGCACATTCGGGTGGTAACGCGATGGTGTTGCTGGAAGAATTGCGCTTCCTCGTCATTCGAATAATAACGACGAGCACACCCCTTTCTCTCGGTGGTTCTACGATTGACATTTAATGGAGCTAGGGGATCTTGGTCGCTCAACGGGTCTCCCCTAGGTAAAATAAAGAAATATTTCCAAGCCCGCTTTCTTTCAAAGAATCGAGCACCATCGTCGGCTTTTTGTATAGGCGATTAGCTGCAGTCAAGAAAAAACAAAAACAAGAATCCGACAGCGGATGTGTCATGGCAATAGGTGATTGCACATTGTTTCATCGGTGCTCTACTGGGTCTGAAGGTCGCATTGAGCGCTATCAGGGCGTTTAATAACAGCTGTGCTCTCCAAGTGCAATCTTATACATGTCGCTGTGGAAACGTTGTGTAAGACTATACTGCCTTCGGTATCGACCCACAAAAGCGGTCGGATACCCGGCGGAAAAAATCGTTTGACATTCCACAAGTACACTTCACATTAAAATGGAGCAACTTTCTGCTGCTCTTGCCAGCGCCAACCATTCAAACAATCTCGACCAAGTCAAATTGTAATCATTCAGGCTCGAAGGGCGACAGTCGGTTACATGCATGGGTGACGCAGAGATACATTGATTAAACTACGGAACGACTCTGCATTGAAGCTCTGACAGGCAAGGCGGCTCGGCGTTCTCGCAACAGACGCTGTTGGCCGGGAATTATGAACAGTCGCATGCATTCGTGCGACGATGGGCGGCTCGCCTATCGTTCTCTGCAAGATTAAGTTGACAGTGTTGTCAGTCTAGCTGCAGGAAAGCGCGGGCGCGATGATGTCATACGTCTTGTCGCAGTACATTGCGCCATTGCGGGAAGGGGACGCTGCCCCATATATTACCGGCGGATCGCAGTGGCCTTTCAAGCGCTCAGGCACAGGCGGCAAGACGATCGTGCATTGTGTTGGTGCGCCATCTTTCAGCTTGTCCGGGGCGTGAAAGGACGCCATTAGTAATGCTACCGAATCAGAGCGTGCAAAGCGAGCACATGCCTTCAGATGAGATGGATAGCGCCTTTGTTAGTCATCTGCGCACGTGCGCTTCGTCTGAGCAAGTATACTATACACGAAGCACTTTTCCCAGGCGAGACAGGACTCTTGTAGTAAATGAACCAATGGCTTTTAACGATCTGACTTACCTATATATGTGCCTTATAATATTTATCTTTTTGGCATATAACTATGTTGAACATCTTACATCCGATGACGTTTGATTCTTTTGTAGCGCGTTATTTGTTCACGTGTTTGGCTGGTCATTGACATCGTGCTGTTTCTACACTATTTCGGCCTCGTTTTCATTTGCGACCTGCGTCGCACCACAAGGGCGCCACGGAGTCGGCGTTTGAAACTGCAGGCGCTCAGACTATACAGTTACCCACTTTAGCCGTTTGAAGACAAGCATGTATATAGTTTATCTGAGCGTCAAGTCCTGTGAAGTCCATAACGTAAGAGCCCCTAAGGTCATGTGACCTATTCGTCGCATCCCAGCTGACTTCCGGCGCAACTTCAAAGGCTGTACGCACACCCCGACAGGCCGAGCGCTAAACCGACTTCGTGGTTAAAATACACGGGCAACAGGAACTGCTTCGTGCCCGCATATTACCGCTATTTTAAGGCACCGAACCTACCGAAAGACCCGTTCACGTGCGTTTGCCAGGGCAGATTCCACAGCTGGCTTCTCCCGCGTTAAATAAAGTGCGACAGCTAGAGAAATCACTTACCCATGCACGCATGCATAACAGCAGCGCTTCCGTGTCTGTTCCTCACCACGACGTCACTCTCGCTCCATGCGATGGCACGACTTCATGCAGATGAATTTGTAGGTTTCACTTCTAGGACCAAAAATAGGCGACTTTCTGCCGAAAGCGGAGGCTCGGGTACCAGAAAACGATGTCAAAACAAAATGTGGGGCGCGATGTCGCCTTTGAATTTGGTTCGGCAGACAGCATCTCATGGTCCCGAATTGCTGGAGCGTCTATAGCCAAGGCTGGTTAAATGTCTGTTAACATAGAAAAGATTACACTAGTTTTTGAAGCAATACCTTCGTCTGAGAACAAATTTATGCTGCAGAAATATGGCATGACGAATGCAAGCACAGCGCGAAATCTGTGACACCACATGATGCCATCAGCCCCGTGGTTTGGGCGCGAACTTCAAGAACGGAAGTTCGGCGTTTTCCTTCTGCGCTAATAAGCTACCTTGTCGGATAGAAGGAGCTCGTGAGACTGTAAGCTACCAGTCTAGTTTGAGCTGGGCCTTCAATTTGGTGCACATTTCAGGTGCCCTCCCTTACCAAGTAAACCAGACGTGAACGCACGCCTGTTTCCGCGCTTTCTCACTAAACGCTGCCGACAGATGTCGCTATCCGCACCCGTGACTTTACACACTACAGGGGAGCCAGGATACGATATCCTCGCCCACATAAATCACTCACGAGGGCGGAGGCCACTGATTGCAGACATCTCCAGACAGGAACTTTCCCCAACTTAAACCTAGTGACTAAAGTGTACCCCACCCGATACGCAGCTAAATGCCCGGGGTGCGGTCAAAAGCCCACCTTCTATCACACCACATGGGAATGCCAACCTATAACAGCCGTCCCCAAAATCATAAATCCAAGTGCGGAGAAATGGGAGGCACTGCTGGCCAGCGACCGCTGCGAGGACCAAATTAAGTTGGTCTCGTGCAGCGAGCACGCAGGGCAGCTGAGGCCGTTGGGGCCCTGGACAAAGGGCCCCATCCATGTTAAACCCAGTTCCAAGAAAACCCTAACTGACTACAATAGAAGATCCTGCAGAGACCAATAAATGTTTGTGTTGATGATGATGATTGGTTTTAAACCGAACCCTCTGGGAGCTATGCGTACGCGCCTGACGGCAGGTCTGTGTCCGCTTGCGCGACTGAGCGGCTGGAAGATTGGTGGCACAAAGGAAGGGAAAACACAGTGAAAGAAAGATCCTGCTATTTATTCTCCTTATATTGATTTACCTGTCAAAGCAGTGTGCAAGATTTCAAACGTTCGATGGTTTGTTGCCACCAACGACAAACATCAAGGGTCAAGGCATGGTTCAGCACGAAGGCAAAAAGAAACGAGCTTGCTGGCAGTTGCCCACATCTCGCTTAACTGTGGATGCTCATGCGATCGATCCAAATGCATCAATTCATCTATCCATACATCCACAGGATCATCTTTAAGCCGCGCTGCCAGCAAGGGGGAATGGGGTGGGTGGGGGGGGGGGGGGGGGCGGTCACCTTGTGTCCTCGTATGCTGCAAAAGCTTCTGGTATACAGTAATGACGAATATAGTTCCCTTTCAGAACTTGGGAGCAATAGGTGGTCGCGCGCTACCGCGACGACTCCTTCACAGTTATGAAAACCAATACGGTATGAATGATTTATCGATTGCCAAACACCAACAACACGCGTTGTTGTTAATTGGGTGCTGGCGAAAAAGCAAGCAAATGCCTGACAAAGCCCACCTCTCTAAAAGCCATACTTTTGCCGTACTGCAGGTAACGTCATGTCTGCTATTCTGTAAGCACTACCTGCCACACAAATCACTAGATTCAGCAACAACAACAACAACAACAACAACTAATAATAATAATAATAATAATAATGTTTATTTCCATCCATGTGATAAAGAAGTTAGGGGGAAAATGCTGAATTAACAGGTTCACTATAGTTCTCATTGGCAAGAACGGTGCGTAGCAATACTGATCAAGTCGAATTGGCCCTGTGCCGATGCTGTCTTAATCCCACAGCGTCTTTGTTCCTAAATTCAGGAGACGGGTAATAGGATCATCATTTGCTATCGAATTCTACGCCAAGCTATAGTTGCCAAATACTTTAAACGTCTGTGGCGCGATCCAGCTTTGTTTCCAGTGGTGCGTGACGCATATAACCGCTTTCCCTCTTTCTCTCTATATATCTCCCCCTTCCACTCTCTTCCTCTTTTTCTCCCCCTTAACCATAACCCTTACCCCCGTGCAGGGTAGCCAACCGGAACTACCTCTGGTTAACCTCCCGGCCTTTTTATGCATCCTTTTCTCCCTCTCTCTCTCTCTAACCGCTTTTACCGCCACTGTCGCCTGGAAAGCATCTTTCTGAGGGAGTTATTTCCTGGCGCGGGCGGAGAAATACCAGACTTGGGACTGTGCGAGAGTTATGCGATTGCTTCTCTCTCTCTCTCTCTCTCTCTCTGTTTTCTGTTTTTTTTTTAATGCCCCATTGACGATTTTGCCGCTAATTACGCTGTTTACAGCCTATACGTGTAGACAAGCCACAGAGCGTGACGCTGCGGAGATGCGGTGGCGCTACCGCCACCCTCCATGCTGTCAGAGAGAACGAGGCAAGGTCAGGCATTCTGTACGACTTTTTCGTCCCAGCATCCGTCTCCTTGTTAGCGCCGTCGAGATAATAACTCCATTAGCCATGCCCCAAATGATGCGGCCATAGATGTTGCGGGTACACTTCGCAGATACATCGTGGCATATTCGCCCAAACAACGGCAGAGCGCCCCAGTCGTTGCGATATATGACGGCGCACACGAGACGCACCCAACCGCGGTTAGCCGTATACGAGCGTTATCTCTCGTCTCTGTGCCAGCCCTCCGGTATTTTTTTTTTGTTTTTTGTTTTCGTCGCTTAATGGTTAATTGCTCGAGGTGCTTCGCGTGTACTCGACTTCGTCCATCTGCGTGCAGACTACAGTATGGAGGTGCCGCCTCGTCCCGTACGCGCACCCTCTTGCCGCGAGCATGCAACGTCCGCGGACCGTGCTGGACCTAGTCGTTATCTGCGGCACGCCCACCTGTTGGCGCGTTAGCTCGCTTTCGACGACGCTCTAGGTCCGAGCGAGTGTGCGGTTGTTCCATGCGTAGCCCTTACTGACGGTGCCTGAGAGTAAAGTATGTGTGAGCTTGCCGGTGCCCCATGGGAATGTGCGGTGCTGTATTTCGGAAGACAGGCCACCGATGCAGTAGCATTTAGAGTCAGTTTTAAATGTGCGGCTCATCTGTGGTGGGCATGAAAAATTCAGTTCAGCCGGCGGTTGTAATCGTATTCCACATCCGCCGCCCTGGACGCGTGAGTGGCGCTAGATCCTTGGTGTTATAGGTCTAGTACGCATACAGAAATGCCCAAGAGAGTGGACGGTGTAGACTGCCGCCTTTGTAGCTCAATATGGCAGAGTATAACGTGCAGAAGATGTGGGTTCGACTCCCGCCGACGGCACGTTGCCTTTTCATATACCTTCGTTTTCCTTTACCTCATTATTTCTACGTTTAAATTTAAACGAATAGTTCATTTCCACTGCGCTTTTCCTGGCTTGTTGGTTACATCTGGTTGTGATTAACAGAAAAGCCAAGCCCCTCGGTTCCCTTTTATCTACTGGCTCGGTTTTCTCGAGTGTCATAGTTAGATGCGGGCAGCAGCGTGCCCACGAATCTGTTTTCGGGCAACTTCTTTTTTACAAGTAGAAGGCCGTTTCTCAAAACATAGATAAAAGTAGAACGTTGTACGGAGGTTGCTCGTTTCCTTTCCCCATTAACTCTGGATTACGACTTCTAGAGCCACTTGAAATGTTGCCAACTTCGTGAGCGTTCAAAATAAAGAAAAAAAAATTAATGGGAACATTGTTGGTGACGATAAAGCAGTCTCGGTCGTGTAGCGACCACTTTTTTTAATACCACTAGGAGCAATATCACATGTGTTTATGATTGCATCATGGAGCGTGGTGGTAACAGCTTTATTGAAGATCCGGCAAATTCGTGGCCTGGGCATGGCCGCCCCCGAGGAGGTCCGGAGATCCTGTCTCCTTGCCGCCTCACGTGCTTGCTGGATGGCCCATAGTTGGTCGTGGAGGTTCGAGCTGCGCCAGGGCGGCCGTCCGCCGCGCCGCAGCTTCATCTTGGAGCGTGGAATTCCTTTTTTTTTTTTTTAATCGGTTCAGAGTTCGATTAAACGAACATGGAATCCATCGCCTGAACACGTTGCACAAGGCGTCCGAGGCGGCTATACACGCATAGGGCATTGCAATATGCGCACGCTGGCATGCATGGAAAATAGCGCAAATAAATATATAGGTTGATTTTGTCCGCATATATTTTATTGTACACTCGCCCATCAAAGTTTTCCTCAGCATGCAGTATTCGTCCGTGTGCGCAACTGGCGCGCACGCCTAAGGTCAACCCTAAAGTTAACTCGTACTTGAAGTGATTCAGCAGAGTGCTTTAATTACTCTGGTTTTAGACACAAATTTGAGGAGGAGGAAAAAAAAAAAAACACAGAGGACGACAGGTTGGTTAGTCAGTGTAAATACCGGCTGGCTGCAGTTTTTGCTGGGGAAAGAGGTCCCTGGAATGAAAGGTGATAAAAAGGGAGGAGATCTAAAAAGAGAGAAAATAAAAGAAAAGGTTGCTCCACAAATCTATGGAGCGCCAAAAGTATTTCTGAAAGCCATACGTCTTGAAAATATTGCGTCATGCATATGAGCCTCCCTTCATCGATGTATGAGAAAAACGGGCAAGCCTTGAAAAGGGAGCAACGTGGCCACTCGATGCGACCATCGCGAGCCCTCCAGAGGGAGAGCGAAGGAAGCAGAAAAAAAAAAGTTCTGAGGTTTTACGTATCAAAACCACCACATGATTACGAGGAACGCCGTAGTGAAGAACTCTGGATTATATTTGGACCACCTGGGTTTCTTTAACGTGCACCCAATGCATGGCACCGGGCCGTCTTTGCATTTCGTCCCCATCGAAATGCGGCCGCTGCAGCCGGGATTCGATCCCGCGACCTCGTGCTTAGCAGCACAACGCCAAAGCCAGTAAGCAACCACGGCGGGTCGAAGAAAGCATATATCGCAGGAGTCTAGTTTGCTACCCTGCAATGGAAGAAGGGTTTAATTGGGGGAGAATATGGAACGAAGTAATTGGACAGGATGACCACTAACTGCGCCTAATAGCATGCGTGCAGGTGTATATCAAGTTTACAAGCAGTTCCAGCGACCTGTCGCGTTGAATCAGTGTGGCAGCGCTCGCGTTGTTTTCCGGGCCGGCAGTAGAAAGCCTTTTTTTGACGGTGACACGTTTGCAAAATTTGGCATTGTGTTATTGTGTAGGATCTAAAAGGCGGCAGATAATGATCGGTGATCCGGATAAGAGAGATTTGCGCTTTTACACTGTCGGAACAGAGTTGCGTATTGAGATCGAACTGAACTGAATTGGATTTTGTTGCTGTTTGCGCATACATGTGTACATACATTGGAAAGCAAGATCCTTCGCTATTAGTAGTATGGTCGCAGAAGCTGATCTAAATCTGAGTAGACCTAAAGGCATGCGCTAGGCCCGGCGAGACTGTGGGATCAAAATCCCTTCCCAGGAACAAGTCTGTGTAGGAACTTCCTTATTTGAAAAGGCCCATATAGCATGTACCATAGCCCTATGATGATATGGATTTACATGGAAGCATACAAGGTTTTCATACAGGACTCATAGGGTTACGGATACAGGGCATATGGTGCATACAAGATTTTTCAATAAGGTTCGAATGTTCCAGCGAATTCTACACGCCAAATTAAAGCTACTTCACTGTGCGCGGAATAATTAGCATGTTATCTGCCGTTCAATCTCCCAAAACGAAGACAAGCAAACATGTAACTGTGATTTCTACAGACTAAGAACACAGAATCGGGGGAATTGTGCTGTGTACCACTGCCTCCTCAAGGTGATGAGACAGCAGTGAAAGTCGTTCAGTTATTTAAAAAAGTAAAAAAAAAATAAACGAACGATAATCAAGATAGGGAGTTTTAAAACTAGTGCACCCAAACGTTAAGCATGCAGTGGACGTACGCACACAGTGCGCATGCACACAACGATATAGTAGACAGGAGCGATCGTGTCAAAACAGAAGCCGTGTGCGTGGCACAGTAGTGGTGCCACAGAACGCTATGTACGGTGGTGCATTGTTTTGAATGCTTCCAACGCGCCCTCTTGTGGTGGGTCTTGGCTGCGGCTTTCACCGAGCTGCGCCGAACTGTAAGATACGAGGGCCGAGCGTCTGACCGCTTCTGGCTTCTGAACTCCCTGCTCAAGTGGAGCGTGTCTCGGCCGCGCCCCGAAGTCGCTAACGGTGCGCGTACGATGCACATCGCGTTGGTTTATCGCCGCATCATCCGCTGCCGTTCCATCATGTTCCTTTCTGAGAAGCACGAGCCTCCATCCCGGTTGCGCAGATCAAGGTTCGGTCAGCGCTCAGAGCACGCCTTTCGTACAGGTGGTGCGCACCGTTCATGCAGGCGTCCACTTGCGTGTACGGTAAAGAGCAGACGATTCAAAGCTTTGGTGACCGATATCAGTTATCGTTGGCGGTAGAGGAAGGATCGCTTGAAGTACGCCTACGTTGAGAAACCGAAATTATTTATTCGTGACCATCAAATGATCCAATGAGCGAAACAGCCGGCGCCTGTCGTCCGGGCACGCGAGAAACAGCACCCAAATTCCCATTGGCTTCGACGCACGTCACGAGCGCGCCTCGATGGAGCAGACCGGGCGAAAGCGCACACCTGCTCCACGATAGCGCGCCAGGCGTTGCGTATAAGGGGAGGGGGCATCGCCGCGACGTCACATCGTCCTCGCTCTCGCTCTCGGAAGCCTACGTTATCCGCGCGTTCCTTGTCGGCGCAAGGTTTCGCCGGCGTTCTAACTGCGCTTCGGTAAGGTCAAATCAAAACGTGCCAAGCCAACGCTTCCTAAATAGCAGGCCTGCGCACTCTGCTTTGTGACGTCATGCTAATTAGACCGAAATTTCCATTGCCAAGCCCGGCGCGACGAAAGAGGTGACGCAAAATTCACTGCGGCTTACTCGGGAGCGTCCCCGTCAGATTCTATGGCAGTCGGGCAAGGTAGCATGACGTCACGGATCGGAGTGCACCGCCCTTGCGCTGTCTAGGAGGCGTTGGCCAAGTCTCTCAACGCGCTCGCCTACTCGCGTGTTCATAACTCGAAGGACCGCTCAGCGGCGTTCAATTAGACATGTGCGCTCGTGTGTGTGCGCGTGTGTGCGTGTGTGCGCGTGTGTGTGTGTGTGTGTGTGTGTGTGTGTGTGTGTGTGCGTGCGTGCGTGCGTGCGTGTGTGTGTGTGTGTGTGTGTGTGTGTGTGTGTGTGTGTGTGTGTGTGTGTGTGTGTGTGTGTGTGTGTGTGTGTGTGTGCGTGTGTGTGTGTGCGTGTGTGTGTGTGTGTGTTTGTGTGTTATCCGCATATTTTTTCCCTCTCTACATTAGCCAGTATACACGAGAGACCTTGTTATAACAAAGATTACCCAGAAAACATCATTGGAAACTTGAAGAGCCTGAATGCGGGACACGATTAAAAAGGAAAGAACAATACAACCTTCGGATCTATGTAATGTCTTAGTATGGAATATGTCAAGAAACTATATAGCGTCAGTGGATCGACAGTGGGAAACAAAAAAAAAAAGCCCAAAATCTTTCAAAATAAAACGCCTTTCTTGCAAATTTGTTACTGTAGATTAATTTCTACCGCCTGGGGTTCAAAGCATTGCACAAAATTGCTTTAAAAATCACACGTCCTATAAATTGACTGTTCTATACAGCAGCGCTACTGTTGGTTGGCTCTTTTAACTGCGACAAGAGCGGGCTACATTTGGGAAGGTTTTCTTGCCTTATTTCGCATTTATAACGGTTGTTAGAATACACGTACGTATATAATAATAGATCGGCTCACGCATGCCGTCGGACACAGTCTTTGTAATGCGCGCGTGAGACCTTAAACACCGTTCGAGAACCCGTTTATGGGCGCATCACCAAACGCTATAGCGATAGCCGTCGGCGCCCACACTGCTATATAGTCTCAAATGAGTATTATTCCTTCGAGAGTACCTTCGTATAAAGGGGGCTGCGTGACTCGCAGTTTGTTCAGGTGATCTTTACAGCGCGCCGGCCTCGTTGCGCGCACCTTCCGTGTGCGCGTATGCGCGTGCTGTGAAAACGTGAGACCGCGGAGCATGTACGGCCACATCGAACTTCGCACGCTTCGCACGCGATCTTACGCGGGAAGGAGGCGCGGCGCGCCATGTGGCTTTGCCGGGCGAGGCCATCGCGGGGAACATCTCGACCGAGGTTCTCGCGCGCGGTTGCCGCGCTGGCATCGCATTGTCCGGCGCCGAGGAAAACAAAAGGAATTCACGCCCGCCTCTGCTGGCTCGTTTTTTGTCCGGTCCTTCGTCGTGCCCAGACGCATTGCCGCTTTTTTTCAGTTCCGTATCTGCTGCTTCCCTCCTATAGCGTCCCACCAGCTCTCTCTCTCTCTCTCTCTCTCTCCACTCTTAAGGTTCGAAGTACGAGAATAACCGATGCGCAAGTGCAACGACGTACAGTTAGTTGGCGTCGGTTCGCGACCGCGGCTTAAAGCGGTCGTGTCTGTGAGTGGCTCGCATATCGAGTGCAGCCGAGGTCCGCGCGGTATTCTTTGCGGCGTGTGCGTGCATGTACTGCGTACGCGCGCACTGCGTTCGTGGGAAACGGCTCGTGAGAAGTTTCTCCGCAGGTGCATGGCACGTGCCTCTGAGAGCCACGTTTTCGCCTAGATAGAAAGTATGTTGGTGCGGAAACCAAATTTGGCCTCGAAATGGCTCCTTTGGGAAGCAGGGAGAGTGAACCGGCTCTCGCTGAGCTAGAACAATGCCGAAAAAGAAGTAGTTTGGGAGAGAGAGAGAAGGCTTTGTCGCACCCGTCTATGCGTGGCGAAACACGGAGGTATATAGCTGTGAGGGAAAGACTAATTAGTCCTAGACCATTGATTCTTTCAAGGTTTGTTCTTGAGTGCACTCCGTGGTCTCTCGTCAACAAGACTGTAGAAATGAGCCCTCTCTCATTGTCAAGTCAGCAGTGTTGCCACGAGCTGAGACAGAATTGGAGCGCCATCGAGAATACTGGTGAAAAAAAAAAATTTGCAGATTTCAGGGAGAAACCTAAGAGTGAAAATATTGACAAGTCTGCTTAAGAGTAGCATCATATCTGATGCGCTTGTTTTCTTCCCAGTGTAAAAGCCTATTCTGCGTGTGTGAGACATATGCGAGCCGTATAGCCTCTTGACGTGACGAGTATAGAGCCTCTAGAGTGGGAGCGTACTTGAAGGTGCACCGCGTCGCTTGGCAACTACGCTGTAAGCAACTCGCATATATCAAGCCGCTACATTTTCGCCTATTCCTTTTTATTTTTTATTTTATTTATTTATTTATTTATTTATTTATTTATTTTGCTGCTGCTGAGCACGAGGTCGCGGGTTCAACTCCAGGCTGCGGCGAACGCATTCCCATGGGGGCGGAACGCAAAAACGCTCGTGTACTTACGTTTAGGTGCATCTTACAGAACACCAGGTGGTCGAAATTAATCAGCAGTCTCGCGCTACTGCGTCTCTCAAAACCTGCGTGACGTTAAACACAATAACTTGATTGCCTACATGCTTGGTTAATTTCAAAAAGAACCTGAAAAGATGAGAAGCGGCTTTCATATATGTAGATCGCAGCCTCACTTAAAGTATACGAAGAAGTCTTAATTCACGTGAACCGGGCACCTCTTGCTTTCGCGTTGCATGAGAATTCCAGGCAGCATGCTTCCCGCAGCTGTGAGTAGCCGAAGTCGATTCGAATGCGCGATCAGGCGCAGCTTCCACGTGCATGTCAGCGTTGTCTCGGTAGCTTCACGTCACATATCGCCGTTAGCAACTGCCATTTTTAAGCATGTCTGGAGCTTCCCTTTTCCATCTCCGAGGAAGATAATGTAAGAGCTGCAGAGCCTTCTGGGAGATCCACTCTAACCTTTCATTTCATGCGCGAAATTTTTTTTTCGCTTGATTTCTATAGTGTCAGTGTTTCCTTATTACTCTCGCGCTGCTGTGTCTATTTTGAAAGCACTGCGCTCAGCTATATGGAAAAAAAAACGAAAAAGAAACGAAAAAAAAAACGTATAACGCAGTACCCGAACCATTGCCCCCATGGCACTGTACCTGAACAAGAAGCGCTATACAGTAAAGTCAAGGACGACAACGGATGCCACACCGTAACGTGTTCTGACACTCCGGTCGGAACACACGGTGGGTTCCTCTATGAGAGTAAGAGAGAGATTCGGTGGCCTGTTTTCTAAGGCGCACGTAACTTAGTAAACTGCAATGCAAAGAAGGAGGCTTTGTGTTTCGTGAGGAGTGTGGCAGAGCTCTATGGCACATCTCAAGCGACTAACTCATACCGTGTGTCCCAGCTTACGTTAGCCAAGCTGCTAAAGAAAAAGAATGAAGAAAAAATCACGGAGCAAGATACAGTCCTCATACCGTGTGGGTGAAGCAGCGCACTGACCAGGACAAAGCGGAGAGGCACAAGAATGCACGACACTCGTGCTGTGGGTTCTTGTGTGTCTCCGCCTTGTCCTTGTCAGTGCGCTACTTCACCCACACGGTATGATGATTATTCACCAGCTCGTGCAAGTTTCCATGTTAAGATACAATTATAAAACATATGGTGCTCGTTCGTCACAAGTCTTACGACCTAACGCCGTTTGTATTATAACCGCATCTTGTACCGTGCTTTTTCTACCTTTTCTTTATCTTGTAACAGCTTGGCTAACGTTACAGCTGGGGCACCATGTATAGCCTGCAGGTTACATCATTTGGAGCGCCGTAGTGTCGTGATGGGGGAGCTCTGCGTAATTACCACTTGTTCTAACGAACTGTGATAACGCTCAGGTCGACGATATGTTTAAAACGCCCTTTTAATCCGAATTGCGTAAGGTGGCGTGAAGGAACCATGAAAAAAAAATCGTAGCCTGTCTTTCGCACTCGCTCATACAAAAAGCTGGCACATTTGCACAACGTAACGTGTACAATGGAAACGCGTATATATAAAAGCTTGGAACGAAATAGAAAGAAAGCTACGGACTTTCTTTAACGTAATAGTTCTGCGGAAGGCCGCAAGGTGGAGAGAAGTAATTAATAAAGGGAAAATCAGACATCCACCAGTTCGTACAGCAGCGTTGCTTATACGAACTGGTGGATGTCTGATTCTCCCTTTATTAAGGACTTTCTTTAAGTGTATATTCTGCAGTATATCGTAAATACTGTGATCACCTTTATGCCAGAGAGTTATAGAGAAGGAGAGGGGGGTAGGGAGGGATCGTGCGGTACGTTGACCAAAATAACTCGATTTAGTGTACTTGGATAGCTATACTGCAGCGGGGGAGGATGAATATACCGGCAGAAAATATACTGGCATTTTAATGACAGCGTATACTGTAAGTACTATGGTTCAACGTTCGTGTTACCTGACAGGTAGCGCCCATAGGATGCAGTGTCACACCTGCAAAAGTGTGTAGGTACTAAAGCGCCAGGATCGCACAGCCCCGGTGGCATTCCTGCTGGCCCGAGCTTCGGGACGGCGACTTCAGCGCGAGTGATAGATGAGAAATCGGCTGCGTAATTGCGTCACTGCGCGTTCCTCCTCGTTTCGTGTGGCGCACGACCGAGATACCAGAGGGCACGAATTTCGTCGTCGGCAATTTTCATGACACGGCTGAGATTCGGCTGAGCTTCAAACACGCTCTCTTTGTCTTTGTCGAGCTGGCATGGGCAAAGTCACGAGCCCGTTCTAGAAGTCTATCGACGATATCGGCACTTAGGCCAGTTGCGAACCACACCGTCCCCGCGAAAGTAGAGAGCTTTAGATTAGGGGGACGCAAGCGTTGGGGCCGCCTAGCGCTCGGGGCCACGGTACTGCGCATGCGCATGCGCAGTACCGTGGCCCCGAGCGCTAGGCGGCCCCAACACTTGCGTCCCCCTAATCTAAAAATCTCTAATGTCTCAGCTGGAGCCGATGATAACAGTATATAGCGTTCCCCTGCAAGGACAAGACTGTCAGGGCCACTACCACCATCTGTCTCAAGTCTACGTCGTGTACTTTCCACCAAACAAACACCACCGCGACAGTTTGTCGATGGCTCTGTGTGCGTGCACGCGGCCCTACAGCTGTTGTTTAGCTCTGAGGACGCGAAACTGAGATAATGAGGCCTGTATATAGGCGCTATAGCATCGGAAACTAAAGTGTCATTACTCACGTACATCTGACACTGACACTTTTTTTTTTCCAATTTGATTTCGTCGTCACGCACTTTTTGATGGTATTCTTCAAAATTTTTGCCTCGAGGGTCACGTAAGCGCACCAGATTAATGTGTGAAACTTGTATCGACCTTTTATATGTCGAGGAGTATTTCTAGCTTTTCCGTATTTTCTTCTTTTTCTTCAGCTGTAATATAGTAAGTAACCAAGCTACCGCCGTGGGCATCGAGAGGCAGTGACGTCGTGTCCAAACCAATATCCTTTGCGAAATGAGTTTTTTCCCGGCGGCAACCGGCTCTGCTGGTCTGCGAGTGATGGACGATCCTGTTTGAAAACCTCGCCTTACCTCACGTGCATGGAGCCCGCGAGTGACAGACGCTCGTTGTGTTTTTGTTGTCGCTGCGATGCACTTGAGCGACGCGCTTGAGTGGAATCAGGGTGAAGGAAACTCGAGTGATGAACGATGTTCAGCTGCATGCCATATGACAGGACTAAACATGAGGGCTTGAAGAACGGCAGAGAGCAGCGCTTGCGTTAACTGAGCGCTTTTCTCGCGCACTGAGCTTTCCGTTGCGCGGTGAGCATTGAACACGCCGGCTCGTTCCTTCATTGTGCTGTTCGTGCTTAGTTGTTTGGTAGATTTTTTTTTTTTCAGGTAGTGTAAGTTTGGGTCCGCTTTCTAGTTCCCGCTTTTGCCCGTGTAGTTTGCCCGCTTTCTCGTGGATTTATTCAAAGTTTTGGAAGCTTCTATTTATTGTGGACGCGTTGACTTGCGTATATCGTAGCTTGCATGGTATGTATATTCTACTCATCTAAAGAGCTAAGCCTCGTGGGCTAGATGGTGCATGTATTTATCGTAATGCGCCCATTGTGTGTGTGTGTGTGTTTATTTTTTATATTACACTCAAAAGTCCCACAGTGCGATCACGCAAGCCCAGCGGTGAACAGCGTTTGATTTCTTGGGGAAAAGGACAATCGAGCCAGATAAGATATTGACATATTGTAACACATAAAGTTTCAAGGAATTTTCCTCCTTTCCTGTCATCTCCCTGCGTCAGCCTCCAACACAAGAATCGAGTGTTTAGGAGGCCACCGCTATTAGTGTCCCGTGCAAGAGCTTCAATCTTATAGACTCTGCAGCGGGCGCCGCCAGCACCTGCTTATGTGCCATGACGCATATATAGCATGTCCAGGACAAAGCAAGCGCTCTCTAGACGGATACCCCTAGGATACGAGCACCAGTAAGAGCGACACTGGGACACGATCGGGCGCTTTCAGAAAATAGCAGGCTGGCCAAAGCGCGCTGTGCTCGCTTACACAATACCCGGATGCTCGATGAAGGTCGCCATTGCGCGCATTCTTGCGCGCAAGCCCAGTTCGCTCGCTTTCGTGAGCTGCCTTCCGGACTTCACGTTACGACATCGCTACATGCATACGCGCGTGAGCCAGAGGGTTCCGTACAGCCAGCTATAGCAGAGACCTTGCGATCTCGCAGGTCGCGAGCTCTTCGCCCGATATCGCACGTAACGATATGGCGGCTGCCATCGTGTGATTGTATAGTATACGCAAAGGTGCATATAGGGGTCCATTGTCTACCTACGGTCGCCCGAATGGCCGTACACAAGGTCTTCTGTTCAGGCGCGAGTGCCAACAGTGCCCCCCCCCCTGTGCAGTAGGGCTATGTCAAAGGCCATAGGCGACAAGAAGCTCGCTCTCCGCCCCGTTTAAACGTCCCGTTATGTGGGCGTGTTTTTCTTGGACGGCGCTAATATATCGTGTGCGTCGTTGTCCGACTCGCGCTGCTACCAGTTTTCTTTTGAGCATCCGCGGTAGCATGCGTGCCAGGCTTCGTTGTGCACAGCGCGCGGAGTCATGTGAGTGTAGAAGAGACTGGGGTTGCCGTGAGCTAAGCGCGCTGGCGCTGCGCCTGCTTCGTGGCCCGTCACGCGCACTGGCGGCCGCTGGGCGGTGTGATTCGTGTCCATTTGGAAAACTTCCAGCGGGCGACACGCGCGCGCACAGCGCGGTATTCGATGTACGCGTCGCGTAAGTACGTCACACGATATATTGATCAGGCTTCTCCGTCCAAGACGTGCTCTCGGTGTGTCTTCGGTGGCAGTTGTTATCGAATGACGCGCTCGTGGAGGAATGTCAGTCAACGCTTAATGAACCTATACAGCGTGCGCTGCCAACACGCGGGGATTGCGTGAGGAGAACGACAGAATGAAAACAGACGTTTTTGCCTCCTTGTTTGTGCAGACGGACGTCTGCCCAAAGTCGCTTTTATTTGCTGAGGCAAGTTAAGCGCTCTTGGCCTGCTCAAGGCCCTTGAAGAGACACTAAAGCTAAACAACAAATCAGTTGAGACTAATAAAGCATTGTTTGAGAACCCTGCAGGCAGTCATTTAAAAATAATAGTTTGATTATTAGATGTGAAAATGAAGGTCGAAATATCAGTATTTGAATTTCGCGCCGAAACCCCGACGCTGGGACGTCAGTGTGACGTCAGGGATTCCAAAGTATGTTTTTGCATTTGAGCCGCGTCGGCTGAGTAAAGGTTCCCAAACTTGCCATGTTTAATATTTGGTTCCTTTAGAATATGATGTAGTCAATCTGTACCGCTACATAATTAAGTAGGCCATAGAAGATGCCATGTAAGATTTGGAGTCGGGCTTGTAGGACGATCGGAGGAACTTGGGGCGACAGGACTAGGCGAGCAGGGTTTATTTACATTATTTACAGTTTAAGCAAGACATACATCGACAGTCTAGCGTCACTCCCAAATGGAGCCCGCAAGACAAAGCATACAGCAAACGAGCACACAGCTCACGAGTACATTTTGAGCACGACAACGAGCACGACACTAGCAGCCGACAACAGCCGCTTATAACCACTCCGTTCGACGTCATCGTTGAAAGTCCTCGTGGTCGCCTTTGAGAGAAGGGGGTAGGGGTTTTACACACACACATGCCGCACAGGTTTCAGTGCTCTCTCCGAGGGCAGACGACCTTTGCAGCGCAGTCGTCGTGGTATCCGTTGTCCTGCGTCCCCGTAGTCAGCTGGTCACGCCCGACCCCAGCCGGCGCCTCTAAATTCCAGAGCGGACCTCGCACAGCGGCCTCCGCCGCTGCACATTGTCTGGTGTCTCGAAAAGCGCATGGGGAGGTTCCGCCAATTACCTACCTCCCCTCGAGAACTCCCCTGAGCTGACCCCTCGCCGCGTGGCTGCCGGTTATCCGCAGTTCTCTGAAGTGCGCCACCACCCCGGTTGGATCGAAACATGTGCAGCGGGCTGAAATAACTTGCACGTTGCCACCTTGGCAGGCCATTCCTAAAAGCCATTAAAATCCATGACGTCGCAGCGACCAGGTGCGGGAACTTCAAGGAGGCGTCGCCACCTGTCTTTCGTTCTTGGGCTTTTTCTGGCTCACCAAGCGTCTTATCGTGTAAGAATTGTGTTTTTGGAGTCATAGAAAGGTAATTTACTGATGCAGAATAAATGTTTTTTCTCTTTAGTGTCCCTTTAATAATGTTCTCTGGGAAAAAGTGTTAATTGTTCGCGATGACGGTGCAAACACTATGGAGGGTAGTTCAAGAATCCGATGGTACCATGGAGGTAACAAAAAACAACGACAATATAAGCACTTACGTACGAAAGGATCATGAAAAAATGCGTAAGTAAACGTACAGCCTTGCAGTAGCAGAAATTAGCAAAAATAACAATAAATGCTATGTTGCTCGCTCACTGACGAGCTAGTGGCGGCGTCCCAGACAGGAGCCCTCAGACTTTGTTCAGCGGGTGTTGCTGCAAGAGTACCATGTTGGGAAGAAGTCTAAAACTTTATTGAACTATCCTCGCACTCGAGGGCTAGAGATGGGACGCAGAAGGATGGTGAAGGACGATGCAAGCTTCGTTGTGAGAGCAGCGGCGTGATATCCATAGCTCGTCTGCCAGATTAATGTCCTTGACTCCAAACACACACAAAACATGTTGTATCTTTCCTTCACTACACAAATAAACACAAAATAGACGCGCCTATACCGTCTCTTATGACGATTGGCGGCTTTGGTCTCAACGTTATCCGTTATAAGGACGTATTCATTGGTCGCACTTCCACAGAACTCCATATAGGGCATATCGGGGGTCATGTGCGATATTTTGACTGATTCCTTGTCCGCGCACACGGACATTTCATCCGACAAGCTTTGGTGACAGAGATCGTCGCCCGCGTTGCCGTTTACACGACGCCGCGTTCGGAAACTTCGCTTTCTCCCACGCTGTCTGTTTACCAACCACATCGCGGCATCCGAAGACTCAGTGGAACGTCAGGGCGTACTTCGGCTACATATGCGTCGCGGCGACTATGCGTGGTGGCACGTAAGGGAGTCGGTGAATGAATTCAGCAGTTAGAGACCTCAGGGAAAAGTTCTCAGCGCGCCGTATAACAGGGTCCCGTATTCACAAAAAAGCTCTTACGCTAGAAATGTTCGAACAAGCGAATTTCAGCCAATCCTAATGCTGGACATGTCATACAGCGCAGTCTGCCCGCCAACACTATGCAGCACTTACGAACGCAAACCTTTGCGTATTCAGCCTAAGTTAGTAAGGACCTCCATGGTGGATCTAATTATTAAAGATCACTCTGCAATGTTTGTCGGATACAGAGACAGTGCCATACGTGCATATACGAGGGCGAATCAGGAAGCATTTGCCTCCATTTCTTTTCTTTTTCTGCGAAATTACGGCTGTGAATGCGAAGTCAACAAGTCCATTCCCAGCGGAGAACCTTTCTTGAATGGCCCGGCCTTATTTGCCGGTAGCTCCGCGGCACGGCGCTGCTGTCAGTTGTTGAAGATGGTGGTTGTGCTTCACATGTCCACGGCGTACGTGTAAGTAAGTGTGATTCGTTTTCTATGGAGCAAAGGACGAACGTCCATCGAAATCCACGCACCATACAGTCCGGACCTCGCCCCTAGTGATTTCCACGTTTTCAGTCCGCTGAGGAAGTTCCTGGCTGGACAGCGATTCACGTGCAACGATGAAGCCAAGACAGCAGTCCGACGGTGGTTCCCGCAGTTAGCCGGACGAATTCTACCACAGGGTCATCTCAAATTTAGTACTGCATGGGACCAATGGATGAACCGGTGTGGGGACTATGTGGAAAAAGAGTGTAACGTACGTGAAATAGTACGCATCTTGGGTCATAAAAAGTAGGGGGAAAAACTTTCTGATTCGCCCTCGTAGTACAGTGTTGACTTCCGTATTGAGACAGCCCATTCGACTCGAGCTGTGCAATTTAGAGAGCTTTAGCGTACTAGCTATTACACACGGCGCGCACTAAAAAACACGAAGAATAGACAAACATGAGCGCTGACTCATGACTAAAAGTTTATTGCGTTTAAACACCTATATATAGGAAAACTCACACATGCGTACACCCGGCCACCAACACCCGCTAGAAATACCACCGACCATCTCAGGATCTTCGCGTCATGGTATCCGACAAAGAAAGGTACTTTGTGCTGATGTCCAAAGAAATTTTTTCTGATAAAGCAGGACAGGCAGTGAAGAAGAATTTAAAAAAAAAAAAAAAAACTACGGGAAAGGCATCCAGTTCATTTGCGAAGGTTGTAAGCTTATTTCAGGACTTATGTCTTGATAAAGTGTTGTCAAGAGTGAAAGTGGCAAAAGAACACCAGCTTCAACTCTCCTTTAGCGCTAAAACCAAGCCTACTAACATTTCCGAACCATTGCATCTGAAAGGAATTCTTGGCAGTTGTTGGTTTCGTCGTACGTACGTGTAGAAACATTTCTCAGGTCTGTGGTTTGATGATCCTTTCATGATTCCGAATTCTGAATCAATCGTCGAGTTTTTGAGAGACCATATAACCCTGGAAATAGGAAGGCTTTTAGCATAGATATTGAAGATCTATGCTACTCACTGCCACACATAGAATTATTAAAAAGTGTGCAAGCCTGCATCTGCGATTTAAAGGATGAGAAAAGATTCATTGACCAGTGTGGCATCAGCGTGGAATCATTCCTTGAATTACTTTCTGTGTACTTGAATTCTACTGTGGTGTGTTGGGACAATGCTTTATATATACAAATAAAAATTTACAAAAAGTTTGCATTGGGGCAAACTTGGCACCCACTCTTAGTAAAATATTTTTAGGTTTTGTGGACAGAAAAATTTAGGAGCTGTGTGGTTTGGCCATAAAAATCTTCCGTTTTGTGGATGATCATTTAGTTGTGGTGGACAATACTGAGCCTAGCCAAACGTATGTCAACATACTGAAGATTTTTCGCGAAAATGGAATGGCACTCGAGTTTACAATTGAATTGCCTCAGGATAATTCGCTTCATTTTCTAGATCTGAGGCTAAGTTTTTCGCAAAACCATGTGTGCTGGTTGTACAAGCCCCGTTCTGTGAAACCTTTGCTGCCGTACAATTCGGGACACAGCAAATTGGTAAAAAATGGTATCGCCCTGTCATGCCTCCGTTCCGCCATAACAAAGTCTTGTGAGCACCGCTTGCTGGAAGAGGCTAAAGATCAAGTCAACAGGCTAACCATGGCTGGTTACCCTCAACACACAATCAGGACGACAGCCCAAGAACTAGCGAAACGGTTAAAAAGCAGAGAAAGAGCTAGCGATGGAAATGTCATTGATGACCGCAAAAGGCCAGCAGTTATTCCTTATATACGTAGGCTGGCACATGGCCTCAAAAACGTCGCGAACCGTTATGGTGCTAGAGCTGCTTTTTCTTGTCCAAAGAAATTATCCCGTCTGTGCCAGGCTGTGCAATCACGAGCACAAATGTCAGGTTCGGCTGCGCACAATTCATGTAAGGTAAAGCATAGACCTAAATTCGTGGCGTGCCGCAACAATATGTTGTGTACGAGATTCCCCTATCGTGTGGATCTTGTTACATCGGCCTAACGGGCAGGTGTATAAACAAAAGGTTACAAGAACATTCCTCCAGATTAAAGAATTCTGGTCTATTACATTTGGCCACCCATTGCGCAGCTTGCACTTGCAAGCCTATTTTTGAAGGCACGCGCGTAATCTGGACAAACAAGAATGAAGAGGCCCGCCTCATTTCAGAGGCCTCCCCAATGAATTAATTTGGTGACAAGTGCGTAAGCCAGGCGTCACTCGCACTATACAACAAAGAAAAAGCTTTTTTAGACACATTTAATCGTTAAAATTATCGGACTTCTTGCTTTATCGCTGCATTTCTTGCTTTGCTTTTTGGTTTGGGGAATGTTGGTGCGCAGGTGTACGCATGTGCGAGTTTTCCTATATATACGTGTTTAAACGCAATAAACTTTTAGCTGTGAGTCAGCGCTCATGTTTGTCTATTCTTCGTCCGTGTTTTTTAGTGCGCGCTGTGTGTAATAGTCATGAAGCTGTACCGACTCGCCCAGCTAGCTGCTGTGCTTTAGCATACTGGGGCGCTATAACGTAAAGCTTTTCCTTTCTGATTTTATTCCAATCTCTTGACGTCTAGTTTACGTAACAGCCAACGCAAGCACGGGCGGTGGCCCGCAACAATGTTTCAACAGCCCAATCAAATGCTCTCCTCGTTTATTGGAGGTGACTTTTGTTTGGTTTGAAAAGGAATAGCATTGCACACCGAGACAGGTTTTCCTTATTTAATTGGCTGACGAGAGAGAGGAGAGCGAAGAAGTGGAGAGGGATTGGGTGGGGCCGAGCTAGCGCAGTGAAAGTAGTCGAGCGGGTGAGGAGAGTAGTAATGGCGTCTCCGATTGGTTCACTTCCATTCACTTGGCTTGCGATGTCTCGTCGATAATCGCGGCGGCGTGCAACGGGACGTTACAATTGCTGTCATAACGGATCCTCGGTGAAAAAGACTTGGCAGAGCGATGCGTGTAGGTGCCGAAAAGGCTCAGCAGCCTAATACTGCCACGCAAAATGTTTATTATACTCAAAGAAATCTATTCGCACCAGCAGCTCCAAGTAGCCAGCGTCTGGGTGATCGACAAGCGGCCATTATTCTATTCGTTTCGGAACGGAGTTGTCTGCGGCTATTCCCCCTAAAAAAATCAGGGCCCTTATTAACAAAAAGTTCTTACGCTAACAGAGTTCGTGCCGGCCAATAGTGATGCAGGACATAGTATTAGCGAAGGCCATCAGCCAATGAAAAACAGCACTTACGAACAAAAAGCTTTGCGCATTCGGGGCCAGTTTTGTTCGGCATATTAACGGGCCTTTTGTGCGTAAACGTCACTTTGGCGTGGTTAGCTTTCGCGGCTTTGTGACGTCGCGTGAGATATGGGCGGGGTTTGCGGCGCCCGAAATATTCCAACTGCAGAAGGCTAATTTCGAAAAAGCCGTAGAATCAGGGGGAAAAAAAAGTATTTTTTCTTTTTCTCAACCTATGTATATACCGTATTTACTCTATTCTAAGCACCCCCTTTTTTTCACGATCGCGATGCCCAAAGTGAGGGGAGGTGCTTAGATTCGAAAAATCTAGAATCACCCCCTCCCTCTTTTCGCTGCGACATCGCGACGAGACGGGTGCGAGAAATAAGATTTTATTTTGCAAACATTCAAAAGAAAAATCGGTGCAGAGTGTGAACCCACCGCTTGTGTCGGATGGTCAGTCACTATCACTGCCACTCGAGTTCGTCGCACCGCTTGAACCGCCGCTCTCGGTATCCCACAGCAGGTCGTCTTCCGTTCCGTCGAAGTGGTTTGTGATCGAGCACTTCTTAAATGATTTGACCACAACGTCCACTTGGACCCGCTTCCAAGCGTCCGAAATCCACTTTGCGATGGTTGATGGGTACGCTTTCAGCAGCTTTCGCCGTACAGCCGTACAGTCCGGCTGTACGGCGTACTCGCGCCGCGGCCGCCGTGCCACCTCGGGACTCCGACGGCTCCGGCTCAATGACAGAGTGAGCAAGCGCGCTTGGAGGCCTTGGCTACGCGCTCTTCCTAACAAATAGGGGGGTGCTTAGATTCGCATGCAAACTTTTTTCCCAATTTTCTCGCGAAAATAGAGGGGAGGGGGGGATGCTTAGAATCGGGGGGGGGGGGGGCGCTTAGAATCGCGAAAATACGGTAATCACGCATAATCTGTGGGTACATGTCATATCACATCTGGAGTTCTCGCGGTTTTTGTGACGTCGCGTGCCAAATGAAGTGTGGTCGTGTACCGGAATTTTTTTACCAATCGCGAAATGCTAATGACGGAAAGTGAATAGAAATGGCGCCAATTGACGCGTACACACAACGTCTGCTGTGGCCGTGAGCTGGAAATAGGCGTGGCTTTTATTGGAACGGCAGTTCTGAGCCGGATTTCTTAGTTTACATTTAAGATGCGAACAGCGAAGACAGATGATCTGTCCCGTCGAACGGCGCATTTGCATGTCCTGCTCGTATATCACTGTCGTCGGCGCTGTTCGTCATGTTCTACGGGAAAACAGGAAACCAGTCGAGGAAGTCAATTGTACGCGCCTATCGACGTACACCCCGCGTGCAGCTGTACTGTTTTCTTTTCTTATATGCGGCTGCAGGTCCTCTTTCTTTTAATGACGTGCGAAGTTTGACATTTGCAAACAAAAACATTTGCGAGGAAAGTATTGACTGAAGTGTAATCAAGCAGTGACTGCGTCTATGTTCAGAACTCGACGTTATTTTTTTTTTTTTCAACCGTGGTTTTCCAATTCACATAATGATTTGCCCAATATCGAGGTTCTCAAAATTAGGGAATCTCGGGTCGAATTCACGAAGTTTTTTCGTTCGTAAGAACTGCAATTGCCACTGGCCGGCGTCTGTTGTTTTACGAATCTCTTTGGTGTAAGAACTGCTCCTGGTGTAGAAATCCTGATGTAACTTTGTCCGCATCGATAACTACGCGTGCAAGCTTTCGCCGACAGGTTTCTGTAAGTACTTCGTACGATATCAGGGACGTTTTAACGTAAAGTTATTCCAAACTATTTCTATAGCATTTCTGCAAACAGCTCTCCACAATTAGTTGGAAAGCTTTCGCGCCATCCCCCCACCCCCTTCGCCTATCTGTCACGCGACTTCACGAGAACCGCGAAAACTCCTCATCGGTTATGACGTGTAGATTATGCACGATTATACCGAACAAAATATAAACACTTCTTTCAGATTCTGCGCCTTCCTCACCATTAGCCTTCCGCGAGTGGTCAAAATGTTTTCGGGCGGCGCCCACTTCGCCTGTCTGTCACGCGATTTCACAAATCCGCGAAAACTCACCACGTCAAAGTGTCGTGTACGCATTAAAGATGCATTAATATGCTGAACTAAACCGATTTTTTTTCGGCATAGCCTATATATATATATTTCGTGGCAGTATAACGTCGTCGAGCTCTTTCGGCACGTCTACATCATCACTCTGCCAACTCTTCTTCGCTCAGGATTCATTTCAGCTGCATTTTTAGCCTCCCATTGCACGCCGCCGTCATTTTCTATCAGTCACCGCACGCTAAGCCAGGAGAAGCGGTCCTATCGCAGGCGCCGACACCACCCTTGTCATCCGATTATCTACTTTCACTGCGCTAGCTCGGCCCCACCGAAACACTCGCCACTTCTGCGCGTGTTGCTCGCCATTTTTCAGTCAATTTAATACGAAAAACCTGTCAAGGTAGGCAATCCCATTCGCTTTGAAAGCAAACGAAAGTGTTCTACAAACGAGAAGAGCATTTGATTCGGCTGTTCGAACAAAGCTGCAGCTCACCGCCTTATGCTTGAATCGTCGTTTACGTAAGTTTGATGTCAGGAGATTGGAACAACAAATAGTTTAGTAGTTTTACGTTATAGGGCCCCGGTCAAGCTCGGCGATGAAACAAAGGTCTATTGGTTCGATGGTATGATTCCGGCATGCATCATTATTTTTTTTTTTTTTCGCGCCACTCAGCTGTATAGAACTCACCGATTCCTCGCGCACCTACTTGGACGTTACTGCCTTCGTCATTGCCGTAATTTCGACTCTTGACATTTTGGCTTAGTGGTGGTAAAGGTGGCCGTGCGCTGCGCAAGGGAATAGCTGGGAAATGTATACGGTGAATTATCCAAAATTTCTAGGCTTCCCGAAAGGAAGGGCCGCTTCATTATGTACTACAGGGAGTGCATTCTGAGAGAGCTCCGGTGAACCGCGAGATCGCATGCTCGACCCCACTCACAAATCGTGTGCATCAGCACTAGACGTGGTAAATAATGATTGCAATCCCATTCGCCAGCTGCGGCCATGCGCACCTGCAGGGACCGCACCTGTAGGTGAAAACAGCGCGTGGTTTATCCTTCAGTGCCAGGGCACATGCCGGGGATGTTTGTGAACACGCACCGAGCAAACGAGTTTGCGCGTATATATGCGCAGTAAACAAAGGACAGCACGCGCACCCATTGGCATCGCCAGCGCATACTCGGTGTTACAGAAACGCCGCCTTGCCGTTCTCTGTCACGTGACGGCGCCCTCTCGACGAGTCCGCCACGCGCGATATGTCACGCACCGCGCGCGCAATCGTTGCCCAGCTGTATACAAACACCACGACAGGCATGCACTGGCAACAGGCTTAGGTTACAGCTGTAGCGTAATTGCGAGACCTTGACAGCGTCCCACGAGTCGCACTACTGGTGGCACGCCCGTGACGTGACGCCAGCGGATACGCGATCCGCGCGGCCCAGACGGAAGCGACAACGAGGTCATGCTGCGCGCGGCCTGGGAGTTCTCCCTTTCTGTGCGCATGTTGCCCGTGCCGTAATGCTCACAGCGCAAGCGGCAGCAGTGACGACGCGCGCCTCGTTGTTTCTCGCTCTCTTTGCAAACGGAACAGCTGCGAGCGGATGCGTGAGCAGCGAAAGGAAATCCCCTTCCTCTGCCGTCATCGTCAGCCCAGGATTTTCACGTGCCGGAAGCTTCGAGAAATGTGCGGACAAATGTCGGCGCGGTCGTAAGAAGGAGGTAAATGCTGAACTGTCGACCCGGAGCGCTGGTGACGCTGCGGCAGAAGGCGGTTTACCACGTACAAAGTGACTGCGAGCTACCTGTTGAGAAGTCTTCCAGGTTCCTGCATGTCGAGTAATCGGTGACCCGGCCACCACGGCTCTGTGGGCATATAGCATCGTGCGCCGTTTCCAGTTGATCGCGTGCAATAATGCTGGAGCGTGTCGAGCGGTGGACGGGTGTGGATTGCGTGGTGACACCCTCTGCTTCCTCAGATTCATGCGGTGAAGGGATTCGCAAGATCCAATATGGCTGCCGTCCCATTGGTGCGCGGCGCAAGCGTGTTGCCACGCGACCACTAGTATTTCATCTTGAGGGCTGCTCTTAACGAGATAGACGAACAAGTAACAGCAACGAACCGTTGCCAACGGAGCTTCTGTGCTGGCATATATAGCACTGGGCTCGAATAGCAGGCGAAATTAAGAAAGATATGGCCTGCGGTTAGGTTGCGCTTCAGCTTACGTGCATATTCCCAGCACATGCGAGAGAAACCGCACAGTCACGTGCCGTCCTTTTCTGCCCTGTGCGATCTAATGCGCTGTGCTGCTAGTGCCGTCCGCACTGCAGCGTGCAGGCTGCTTTTTTATCAACTGTTAGTCATTGGTACATCATGGCATACAACGAGCAGCCTCTGTCTGCGGCCGCTTGAACTGCTGCAGTGATGGTCCCCTAGTCTGAATGCGCAGGCATTTTCACATACTACAACAGCTTTCACTGGGCAAGCTGCGAACACATAATTTTGAAATGTGCTGAATTGGACAGCTAGTTTTAGAAGAAAAATCATCGCGTCGCTTTCTTTTCCACTCTGACCAGGCATGTGTGCAAAGCTGGTCACACCGTTCCAGGTCGCCAGAATACAGCAGGAAAGTCCTCTCCTCGCTCCATCAAGGAAATCGGCTTCATGAACGGGAGATATCTGACCATTGTACACACTCCTGCATCCTTTGATCGCGCCTCTGCATCCCTTCGTCCCTAGGCTAGCGCGGTCGAGAGAGTTTCGTCGTAACCTATCCCAATTCATAACAAAGACGATTTCATTGACGTCCCTTTCTTCGTCGCCGGCAGTTATATACGTATATAATCTGTACTTGTAATCGGGGAGCAAGGGGCTGCTCCGACGGGGGGTGAGAGGAGAAAGAGGTTGATGACAAGTGGACCGTTTTCAGATTTTCAGACAGACTCCAGTTAAGGCACGAAAGCAAGAATCCATAGCCATGAACGTTAAACTTGCCGTTAATATTGCGATGTATTTAAACGTGAAAGGCATTTCTTTGTCTGTCCCTAAACATTTTGCTGAATCTGGATGTCTGGCTTTTGTGCTTTCATTGAAAACGACTGGCGTGTGCGAGAGCCTTTGACTACATGGTGCTGTCCGCGCACGTTCTACACATGCACCGCATTCCTCTCTCATTCTGCCTTCTTTATATTCCCATTTTCCCTTCCCCCAGAGTAGGGTAACCAACCAGACACTTTTATGATTAACAACCCTGCCTTCTCTATTTCTTTTCTCTTTCTCTCTTGGGTCTTGTGGGGTCTTAGTGTCTCCTGCCTCGGTGCGGCGCTACGGCCCCAATAGATGGTGCAGCGATGCCCTGATACACTACAGGCAACATTTCTGGTGTAAAGCTTATCTGAGGCGTACACACTGCGTGTGCATGTCGGAGCTACGTCGATCATCACCGGACGATGCTCCTCTTGCATGACGATGACGATTAGACGATGTCAGTGTTGATGATGCCTGCGATCGTGCGCTATGGCACCCAGGACAGTGACGCCGGACTCTGGCAGCGACATACCTAACCCTGCCAACAATTGGTTTCCATCATTATGGAACTCGGATTGGACCTGGTCAGCTCAAATTAGTACCCACCGCAAGAACAGGACGAGCCATTGTCCATTCTTTTTTGCGAGGAGTGAACATAGCCTTTGGTGACGTCAAACTCCGGGTGTCACTGCAGGTTCTGTTTATCAGCATGTTACGAAGAGTCATTATAAGGAGGTCTGTACAGGTATTCGATGTGAAATTTTGCAGATAGCGCATAGACCCAACGTAGACACTATGAGACTATCAAAGGCTGTTCGGTAAAGTCATAAAGTCCATAATTAATTAGCCTGGTTGCAAGGAGCGTTGTATCTCAATTGTAAATCGTTGCGGGTCCATTAGGGGTTTAGTTTCAGTTCAAGCTGTTCTTGACTGCACGCATCCTTCTGCATAATAGTATGTGATGTTTTTTTTTTTTTTTTTTTTGTGCAGGCTAAAGAAGATGTTGACACGTCGCAGTTTATGCGAAGCAATGTGCACACGAAGGCACTGCTGATAGCGAAGGAGCGACTTCTTTAAAACGGTGACAATGCCGCGCACACACCTATAGGTTCGCAAGTGACAGTCGCGTGCTTGTCAGAGAGCGTCTTCACCGCATTTGCGATGCATATGCGTACACTGCACGTGCGCGGATGCCGTCATAAGGCCGATGCGTAATGCAGCCGCGCGGCGCCTTTGCCGCGGCGCCCTGTCGCGCCGTGTTCTTGGCAGCGTTTCGCGCGACCTTGCGCAATGCTTGCATCCACGCGCGGTTGTCGCGGAAGCGTCGCTAACGAAGCTGACGGCGTGTGTCCCGCGGCGCTCTTGTCTTCGCGTCGCGCACAAACAAAACGAAGCCAGCGGACACGAATCACGGAACGCGTGCCTGCTCCTTGCACGGCGTTGCGCAAGGACTCTGCTCCTTCGTGCCCTTTCTGCTCTGCCACTGCGCCGTTTTGCAGCGATAGCTGTTACAAGGACTTCCGAGCTGCATTCCTGCCATTGTAGCCGTGACGTGCCAGAAACTGCGTGACGTCTCTTTCTGTTCGGACTAGAAAAAAAAAAAAAACATTAAACAGCAAGAGAGAGGGAGAGAGAAGCGTGTATTGAATTTTTCGAGTTCTTGTATACCATATTGAATATGTATATATATATATATATATATTCCTACCACGCGACCTATCACTCGCTATTTGCGTATACCTATATATATATATATATATGTATAAACATGAGGGGCACAACTTCGCGGTTGTCTTTGGTTCATTTATCCAATAGTTTCAGTCAATGAACTGACCTTTTTCAAGGGCTGTGGTGCTCATGGAACCGTGGTGTACAGGGTCGCTGATAATTCCACAGGAACCTGGAAACTTTTTCGATTTACTGTAGCCCTTGAAAAAGGTTGCTTCACCGACCGAAACTGTCGGGTAAATAAACCAAAGATAACCGCGAATTCATGCCCCTCATCTTTCTAAATACGCTTGGCCCATTGAAAAACCCACTCAAGTGGATGCGAGTTCTCGCATGTCCTTTTCCAATCACGGCACGTGGATACCCTTCTTCAATAATATAAAATTAAATAAAATGCCCCAGTGGCTGTTTTTATGGGCAAAGTGAAAAACACACAGTCGACAAAGTAACAGGACGGGACACGCAGTGTGCCCTGGTCTACAGTTCTCTCATTTCGTTGTTTTTATGTTTGCGCTTTAGTCATAACAATGCAGCACGACTCTGTGTTGCTTCTTTTTTTCGTTTCTTCGTTTCTTTTGTTTTACTTTGTCTTGTTTAGCGTTCACGGCGTCAAAGTTAACTGCAAGCGTGCCGCGGCGGCGCCGTGCATGCAGCGTTCGTCGCGCGGGAGGAGGCCAATGTATACGGCAGTTCTGCCGTCGCGGGTCACTTGAAACCATACAGAGTCACTTAAGGCGAGGTAGCGAGGTCTTCCGCACTTTTCGCATCGCCCGGCTGGCGCTCTGTCGTAAATTTCTTGACCTATCACAGCCGGCAACCGGTACAATTAATGTAGCCATGGCAGTCATTCCGTTGGCACTAATCAGTGATTAGTGATTGGTCGCATTTTTGTGCAGATGCCTAGAAAATAGCTCACGGACCCGTTATCTCTGTGGAAGCGATAAGTCGCCAAGTCGATCCCGCGCTTACCCCGCTCTATTAATTGTACCGCAACCGAAGTGCGTATACCTTCGCATCGGACGGACCCACACGACGTGTGGCGAGTTGCTGGGCCACGATAACGTGGACGGAGTACTGCCCTCCATACCATCACGCCTCCGACTACATCGCCCAAGAAGGTGGGCTGTTCGTTGTATTTTGAGCTTTATTAAGCTGATGCTGACAATCAGTGTACTTGCGTTGACGAGCAAGTGCGTGCGTGCGTGCGTGCGTGCGTGCGTGCGTGCGTGCGTGCGTGCGTGCGTGCGTGCGTGCGTGCGTGCGTGCGTGCGTACAGATTACAAATGCAGTGCCTTATTGGTACATAACACCACGTAAATGAGTCCCTCAGTGAAAGTAGCGGATGGGGACGAGCACCGGCCTTCCGCACCACATGGATTGAGCGCGAAAGCGGTGCTCTTGTTCGAGCAACATCGTGGCGACGTAGTATCTCGTGGACAGAGACCGAAAACTCATAGACGACGTCCGCGAAGAGGCCGCGTTCAGATAGAAACGCTCGCCCTTCAGCTGTCGGACACACGTCTGCATTTAAAACTTCCAGTATAGTATCCGGCACTCATAGCGCGTGATGAGGCCGATTCATGCTAAGCGCGTAGGACGCCTTTGGAATACGTTAAAACAAAAATACTATTTATCCTGCTCCATGCATGTAACGGAGGTGAGTGCATGGCTGCAACGCGGAAAGCCGGCGCGACTTTTCTGACTCCACTGCACGAGATCATTCCAAGCATCTACTCGCTATTTGCACCGCGAACATCATGCGCAGGTTTTGCGAGACTGGGACCGCATGCGCGGGCCATTCGGACTGTTCTACATGGCATAGCCAGCTAGCAGGAGTCCCACATCTGCGGTCGTTTCGGTTCTGTCCTCGCAGCTCACGCACCGCCGTGCATGGTCCATTGTTGCAGCAATGTGCGGCGACAGACGTCGAGCTATTCTTAGAGAAAATGTTTCTAGCGTCCTGCAAATGGCACTCGATGCAGTCGTCGACGCGACACCGTCATTGTATCACGCGGCCGCTTAAATTACAGAGTTCCTTCGAGCGGCGGCTGACAGCCATGGAACGTTGGCGAACGTGTATGCGTACAGAAAGCTATGACGGTTCAGGGAAGTGAACTGTTCATGTCGAAACGATTCTCGATGAGCCTCGCACGCCGTTCTCGCACTGACAACCCGTGCACGAAGTTGCCGATAAGATTATCGGCGGCCGACCCCCTATATAAATCTCTTCATGACTCGTGAGAGCAGCAGCTCGCACGGCAGCAGCGTTCTTATTTTAGGAAGGATTTGAGTGTTTTTTCACAAGGACTAGCGATTTTGCTCCAGAAACCCCAATTTCAAAACTCCTGAAGGAGCCCTGCCTTTCGTATACAGCTATAGTAATGCCAGTGTATTCACCGGGAGCGGGGCTCGTTATCGTCTAACTTCTCACACCACCCAACTAGATAGAGAATGACCGCGTCTTGTTTAACTGGTAGAACTGCTTTTTACAGAGAAGCTGTATATGGCCAGGGCATTTCCGTCGTCTGCGAACTAGCTCGTGCGTTCGTCGTCGTTCTCTCCTTCCACAGATTTCTCCGTTGCCGCTCACTGCTTAAGGAGGTATGAGCCATTCATTGGCAAGGAGAAACTATCGTCGTCGTCACCACCATCATGGCACTCAGCATCATCATCATCATTATCAACGACGACGACGACAACAACAACAACAACAACTACTACTACTACTACTACTACTACTACTACTACTACTACTACTACTACTACTACTACTACTACTACAATCATCATTCGAGCATCGTTGTCTTCTTCCACCGCTGGCTCGTTTGCTGCTCATCATTCCAGGGTAGAATTTCATTTCTCTTCTGTCGTCGTAATTGGAAAACCGCGCTAAATAGTTGTTGTTGTTGTTTACGGTGGTATGAACCAATGCTTAAGGGGGTATGAGCCATTTCATTGTATTACGTGACGGACGCATCTAATATTAGAGGTGACACGAGAATGCGTGTGCGTACCTATCGTCGCGATGACCACCGATTAGGACAATAAATATGTTCGTACCTTTGTTCAAAATTCTGTGTCACCTCTGTGTCGTGTGCCAAACAGCTTCGCTGGTCATCCATCTTTACAGACTGGAATGGCTCATGATTTTATTTTATGTTTTATTTTTATATTTGCACATAACAATGAGCGTTCTAAGTTCTCTTGCCCTCGTGCCGAAAGCTACATATACTCTCTCGGGCTCACGACGACTGCAACACGCCAGGCACTGGCCGTTGGGGAATGACTAGGTACGGCTTCCGCAGTAAGGCGAGCGAACGAGTGGACAAGGAGCAGACGCAGCCTTCTTTTGATCCACTTAAACTCCGGCTCAACGCATCCACGAGACCAAGCCTTGCGACGCCGCTGGCACCTCTGTCTGGGCGTCGTTGTTCTGGAAGCTATAGCTGTCAGCCGAGGGCTGGTCAGAGCCCCTCCTCGGGCCGGTTGTGGCCCACAGCAGCGGGTCCGGAGAGAAAGAAAGAGAAAAACAAGCTTTAATGAGACGCTGGAGATGTTAGCCTATATATAGCTGTTCGCCTGACATGCTACTAAAGGCGCTGGGTGACGATTATGATATATACAGTAATAAACACTTAGCAGCACACTGAGTCACGCACACAGACACACATATATATACACTATAGAGATCTCTGCAAATTTTCGTTCAGGTTCGTGGCCTGCAAGAACGTCATCAGCACTTTCGTAGCGCGTAACGTACAGGTGGTGCTTTGCCATGGGCCGAGCATTAACCGCCTTCAAGGATTCTCTCTCTCTGGCACGTAGCGGCAGCAGTCGCACAGAACATGTTGCAGGTTTTCAGGGACGTTGCATTCAGAGCACATTGGCGAGTCCGCGAGTTGAATCTCACACCTGAAGTAGTTTGTGTAGGCCACGTTGTGTCTTATGCGGGGACGGCATGCTTGGTCTTCTCTACTGAGGCCTCGTGGTATGTAAAACTCGCACAATTAATCTATTTTGCAAAGGGGTCCGTACTGGTAGCTGCATCTGTCCAGAGGGATCGCTGGAGACGCCAGGCATGTGCAGATACCAGTGTCTCTGCGTCTTTTCTCGAGAAAGGTATCCGGACCATTTTTCTCGAAGTGTCGTGTCCAGCTTTGGCAGCATAGTCAACGGGACATTGCCTTGTATTCCGCAGTGGGCTGGTAACCACAGCAGCACAACGCTGTAGTGCAGTTCGCAGGCTTTATTGCATAGGTGTCTGATGTCCATTGCGAGTTGTTCCTGCATGCGTGGCGACTTTGGGACTGCAGGGCCGCTCTTCAGTCGGGGAAGATGGCCCAAGACTCAGCTGTCTGGTCGATGATCTAATTAAAAGCTGCCCGCAGTGCAGCTAGTTCAGTGGCTGTAGATGAAGTGCGGTGACTGAGAGTGGCAGAGATGGCAACACTCGCAGACGGAATCCAAACGTCAATGGCAGATGATGAAGGCGTAACGGATCCATCAGTGTAAATATGCTGGCGAGCCCTACTCTGCCCTAGAACAAGATATGTAAGCGCTGTACCGGGTGTATTTTCCGGCCCACGCAGGCATAGAGGGTAACGAAAGGGCAGACAGCCTAGCTCGAGAGACCACGTTCCGAGCAGAGCAGTCGCGCACCCCGGAGTATCACCCACACGCTTGCGAGGGAGGATTCACAGAAATCTTAAACTTATACAGAGGGACGAGAGCCAAATATCCCCCACCGCACAAAGCTCTAACGAAGGAGGAAGCAACGAGTTGGCGCAGATTGCAGACAAACTCCTTCCCAAATTTATACATCCTAAACAAAATGTACCCAACCCAATACAGAGACACCTGCCCATGGTGCGGCGCCACACCCACACTATATCATGTCACATGGGAATGTAAACACAATAAACCATTCCACCAACACAATAACCCGAGTGCGGAGCAATGGGAGAGTCGGCTTACCAGCTGCGAGCTCACGGTCCAAAGGGCCTTAGTGCAGCACGCTAGTGAGGTAGCTAGGCTCAGTGGAGCCCTGGAATAGGGGCCCACCCTTGCCGGAAGAGGCTCCAAGTCGCCGGCGCCCAAGACGACCGAGACCTCGAAACGCTAAATCCTTGAAAGAAACAAATAAAGTTTTTCTCTCTCTCTCTCTCTCTCTTGCTCTAGGACCCAGGCACGAAAGTGACAATCGAACACGAAGGAATTTTCTGCGGTGGCTCCGTCGGCATAGATTCGCTTTGATAATTCAGTGGGACCAAGCTCCGCACCAAGCAAGCGGATGACACCGCACTCTCCATGGCGGTAAACCCATGGGTACTAGAAGAAACTTCTGCCGCAGAAGCACTGGAACCTATAGGCGTCTGCTTTCTGCAAGGGTTCCTACAAATGATGTGTTTTTCGGTAGGCGGAGGCACATGCTCAGAACTTTGCTTGTGCACCAGTTAGTGCTTTTATGTTGTTTTCGGAAATGCCCTGCAGCGCAGGAGGCTGTATCGTAGGAGACCTTCACAGAGAGCCGTATACATGCGTAGCAGAGAATTTACGGAGCAGCCCCCAGTGTTACTTGATAGCATACGGGAGATGCTTGCGTATGACCCATTTTTTTTTTCTTTTAGTATTCGAATATAGGATGTCCGCGTCATCAGTCTTTCGATTGTCAGGGTCCGGAGAACGCTGTACTTGACTATACAGAAAGAAAATGGGAGAGAAAGTGAATTCGTGTTGGGATTGTAGATGACATCGCGTCCTGCCACAACGTGTAAAGGGGAAGTGTACAGCACTAAGAGTGGAAATAAGAACAATTTTGGCTCTGGACAGCGACGCTACATGGATCAAGTGTCGACACTGACTTCCAGGCCGCCTGTTGCGACAACAATACCACCGCCGACAGTGCAAATGGAAAAAAAGAGAGAACGAAATTTTCTGTAATACATAAAGGAAGGTATCAGAAAGTCGGATATGGTAAGCAACGAAAGAATTGATTCTTTTTTAACAAATTAGAATGATCGAGGGAAAT